>NC_064303.1:31317653-31609218 GCF_023373825.1 Bactrocera dorsalis | reverse complement strand
CCCTCAGGCTTTCTTCGACAAATAACAAAGAGAGTTTTCGGGACACTTCAAAAGCAAAAAGTGCAAAACATTAAACGCGTTTTTCTCAAAACTATGTTCTTTGAACTGGTGAAAACTGTAAATCGAAAAACGCTTAGTAGATTTAATGAAATTTATACAGCTTTTACAATACATAATAAACTCGAGACTGATCAAAGGAATTTTTTTTTTTCAAAAATTTCGGTTTTTTAAGTCTAATTAACTGTTGATTTTTTCCCAAAAATTTAGATAAAAATTTCCTGAGGCCGCCATTTTGTTAATTTTCGAAGAAAAATAAAGTCCTTAGACCAGGCCCAGGATTATCTATTTATGAAACAATTTTTTTTTTGCCAGATTGATTTTGGATGGCTCTCCAAGGACTTATGCTTGTCACCGCAAGTACCTTTCTTTGGAACTGGGTCAACACAAACAGCTATAACTTTGAACATAATTTTTTTCTGAAATTTCGTGACTTCCAAGTCAACACATCCTATAATATTGCCATATTACTACTTTTGTAAAATAACATGATTTAAAGCAAAAAAAATACTGAAAGTTTTTATTTTTTTCGTACCTCTGACTACCCCTAACCCCTTATGGAGAAAGTCCTTTATAACTCCTTTACATAAGAGTGGACTTAGGTCATCTATTGAAAGCTATAGGAGAATAGCAAATTTTCAGCAATATCTAAACTTTTTTATCAATTATAACAGACGACATAACCTTTCAGATTTCTCCACTGATTTCTTGTTCTCAACACGGTTTTCGTAAAGGGAAATCTATAGTAACTAATTTGGTTGAATTTGTATCACATGTATCAATACCGATTTTATTAAAAGCTTCTGATAAAGTAAACCATTCAATTCTTTTGAATAAGCTTGATCTTTTGGTTTTCAGCCAATATTTCTAAAACGGGTAGCTTCTTATCTTAGTAGTAGAATTCAATAAGTCATATTTAACGATACTTTTTCTGACATAATCAATGTTTCTTCAGACGTTCCTCAAGGTAGCCATCTTGGTCCAATTCTGTTCTGTTTTCTATTGATGACATATCATCTGTTAAGTATTCAAGAGTTTATTATATGTTGACGATGGGAAAACTTTAAATCATATACTTCAAATAGCGAAAGATGTCAGTTGCAAATAGACTTAAACAAACTAGTTTCTTGGTATGTTAGACATGACATGCCATTGAACTTTAAAAAATGTAAAACGATGTGTTTTTCACGTAGATCTGTAGACCCTACTCGTACTCATACGTAATACAAAACTTTAGGTTGGAGCAAGTATGCAGTTTTGTTTGATCTGGGAGTAACTATGGACCCCAAACTAAATTTTAATCTTCACGCATCTTCCACAGTTTTTCAAGTTAAAGGCGCTCTTAGTTTTGTTAAACGGTGGTCTAAAGAATTTAAAGATCCGCTTACCATAAAATTTTTTTTACATCTTTGGTGAGACCTATATTAAGTATGCTTCTGCGGTTTGGAACCCTAGTTATCAAGTCCATTCGGAGAAATTAGAGTCCGTTCAGAAACAATTCTTACTTTTTGCCTTAAATCATTTGCGATACACTAACCGTTTAAAAACTTATAAATCTCCCTACACTGGCTAGTCGTAGTTGGAATTTCTCGTAAAACTCATGTATGGATCAGTTTGTGGCCCATCTCTCTTATTGGATATTAATTTTAACGTTCCCACACACTCTACCATGAAGTGTAAACAAATTTTGAGTTAAAGGAACCACTCTGCCGTATATGTCATGATTTCAATTCTCATTCCATCACATTTGATCTAACTCTCTTGCCTTTTATGACTCGACTAATTCCGCTCGTTTGCCGATTGCGCCCCTTGCGTCGGTTGGCGGGAGGAGGGTAATCGTTGGGTATTATTATAGGATATCTTGTCAAATAAAAAACATACGCTACAGGTATTTATTTGGTAATGATCGGTTCGTTTATACGGCAGCTATATCGTACAGTGATGCGATATTGTCGGCTTCGTTATGTGCAATAATTACAGATCTATATTTCAAAAACTTTGAATTAGTTAGGGTATATGCTGGCAGACAGAGAGACGGACGTGGCTAAGTGAACTCATTATATATACATGAATACTTATATAAGAGCTCCGATGTTTTCTTCTAGGTGATATAAATCTAACAACAAAACTTAACATATCCTGTTCAGGGTATAACAATAAGTAAAAAAGCAATATACGGAATAAACTGCTGGCTATTTAGAGGTTACTCACACACCATGTGATAGATTTTCTATTTTTTATGTAGAATAACTTTTCTTTGGTGGGAAAAAATATTACTGAATCCCAAGAGTTTTGAACTTTTTATGTGTTTACCTTGCAAACTTATCAATATGTAAATATGTATTAGTGATTTTATACACATACATATAGATGGTTTTGGTATGATATATGTATATAGTATATTGAATAAGTTTGCATAGATATATGTTTGCATTTCCTCATTTGTAAGCATAGTGGCAAATCATAAAAGCAAACCGTGAGCGTGTCGAAGAAATTTATGACTTTTGAAGTAGCAAAGTTTTCGCGAGTCATAAAAATGTCAGATACCAAACACCCGAAAGAGCTTTGGAAAAAATGAGGGATAAATATGGAAATAAATAATAAAAAAATGAAAATAAATAATACAAATCTCAATAGTATTGAACTTGCAGCCAAGTGAGAGATGAGATCATGTGGGTTTAGAGAGTGGAAGGAAATATATTTGTATATATCTGTATCTATATCTGTATCTATATCTATATCTATATCTATATCTATATCTATATCTATATCTATATCTATATCTATATCTATATCTATATCTATATCTATATCTATATCTATATCTATATCTATCTTTATATATATAAATCTTCTGACAGTGTGTTTGCACTTGAACTGCTCTTAAACGGATGGACCGATTTTTATGAAATTTTGTGTGTATGTTCAAGGAGATTCGAGAATGGTTTAGATTTACAATTTGGTCCACTGGAAAATGTTTTTTAAATTATTTTTTCATTTTTAATCAATTATTAATTTTGGAATGTTTGACCGATAGATGGCGCTACCATCGCAGTATCCAATATTCAAACCTTATATTGGCGTAAACGTGCATTAAAGAAAACGATGCCAAAGTAAAAGGCGACATCTGTGGATCAAGTTTTTATATTGTGGACAGAGTTGTTCGTTCTTAAGTAATAAATTGGGTGATTCAATACATCTATGGGTAGCTATAACATTTTTTTCATACCTGCTAACTATTGGAGGGGGTATCTTGACAGGCAATTTAAAATTGCAAAAGGTCTGGCATAAAAAATAGCGGCATAACTGAAGTGTTGATAAAAAATTTGAGATATACAGAAATCTTTTCGAAGCATTGCACAGAGCAATGCAATATTTAAACGGGAACGATGAATACATATGTATATGCGTACAATTTCAAACTAATCCTTCCTGAAAAATAATAAAATTGTTAAATATTGGGAATGGTAGAATAGACCTGCAATCAAATACACAATGCAATGAATTAAAACTGGCTCATTTATCATTCGATGAATAATATACTACGGGCATCCCAAAAGATCGATGCCATAACCTTGCCAGCCGATTTTTTTGTATTAGTAGTACTATCTATGTATCAGCCACTGTAAAACGTAAGCGGGTCCTCTAGTATCTATATAGATATATAAAAAAATGTGGTTGACATTGGACCGTGAGTACTAGACAAAGGTCAAAGCTGCATAAGGAACCGAATTACTATACTTCTATACATGAAGAGTACATCAAATTATATATGTGTGTATATATATGTATAAAATATATACAATTATTTTTATTTAAGTGTGTATTTTCCGTTCACAAAAACTACTGTGCATTTAGATCATGCTCGGCGCATACCATTGGCGCCATATTTGCTTTGAATGCCAAAGTTGATTAAAATGCAGCAGTGAAACAAAAACAAAAAAGACTAAAATAATACAAAAAGTATACGCAATAAAAAAGCAACAACTCATTTGACAGCTGCAATAATAATAAAATTGTAAATTGCAAATTGAACATTTGTTCGTTGCATACACAAATGCTTGAGTAATACAAACATATATGACCCCCCGTGTATATGCGTGTGTCTGTAGTGCTGAGCTTGGTCGCGCTCAAAAGTATGCAAAGTATATTGTAGTTCCGCAAAGTTTCATTGTGCAAAGACAAACATTGTTTGCGCCGCAAGTTGTTCGGGCGTGAAATGGCTCATCGAATGGTGCAGCACGTGACGCTCGCCAACACCATGACATTTAAACAGCTGCCAATAAATAATGTTTCGAAAGTGAAGGTGAAAATTGCGAAATAACGATTTAATCGATTTCGTTTTTATGGAGCGACAATTTCCGTTTTGTTTTTGTGCTGCCACTCGCTATTCGAAATGTTTTTTTCACAGTTTTGAGTGCGCTGTTGCTACAAATCATTTTGAAGGCACCTTAAATACAAACTTTGTAAGACCCCCGCTTTTTATGCAACACTGGTTTTATTCATTTTTTGTTATAATAAGCTGGAAGTATATGGTTTTGAATAGTTTAAGCACATTTATTTGGAAGTATGGCGAAAAACTCATAGCAAGGTGGCCTCACATACGTGAACTTTCGTGATAAGATTTTATGATTGATAGTTTTGATTTATACTTTTCTGTGCTAAATACATTTTGAGATAAATGGGGAATTAAAATGTAATAGCTGGGCCCTTCTCCACCTGTTCTCTTCTACAAAGTGGAGATTTTCCTCTGCTTATTACGGAAAGCACAAAGAAGCTTTCTTGTTAGCGCTCATGCCTTTGCAACCATTTAGCAGGACGATAATGATGAGCGACTTCTAGAGTTTGGTCCTTGTTCGTCGAGAGAGGACTTCACTTCTCATTTGATTACTCAGTCCGAAGTAGCACCAACTGGCCAGAGTTATTCTGCTTTAGATTTCAAAGCTGACATTGTTGTTAGTGTTAATGCTACTTCAAAGATAGACGAAATTTTCTACGTCTTAAAGTTATGACGTGAGAGCTAAGACGCGAATGTGACGACTGTTTGTTTGATGACAGGAGATATTTCGTCTTGCCCTCGTTCACTGCCGGACCCATTTGTTTCGCTTCCTTCTCCAGTCTGGAGAAGGCAGAACTAACGACGCTGTTGTTGAGGTCAATGATATCGATGTCATCGGCGTACCCCAGCAGCTGTACACTCTTATAGGAAATTGTACCTTCTCTATTCAGATCTGCAGCTCGAATTATTATATTTTCTCCAGGAGTAGACTGAAGAAGTCGCTTGATAGTTAGTCGCCTTGTCTGAAGCATCGATTGGTATCGAACGGCTCGAAGAGCTTACACAGTCGTATTAGTTTTGCGGGGATCCTAATTCAGGCATAAGGGCAACTCCTTTTCGTGCTGTCAAAAGCAGCTTTAAATCGACGAAGGGGTAATGTGTATCGTTCCTTTTTTTAATCCTTTCAAGATTTGGTATATGGTGAATAGCTCGTCAGTTGTTGATTTTCCAGATCTACAGCCACACTTATATGGTCCAATCATTTTTTTGACGGTGAGCTTTAATCTTTCACCCAATACGATAGAAGCTTATAAGCGAAGTTGACAAGGCTTGAATGGCTCGGCCAGCAATCCATCGGTTCCCGCCGCTTTGCTGTTCATCAGACGGGTAATTGATATTCGAACTTCTTTGCTGTCGGACAATATAACGGTTTCTCCATCGTCATCGATTGGAGAATAGAGTTCGCCATCTCCTGGTGTTATGCTTTCACTGCCATTCAACAGTCTGGAGAAGTGTTCCCTTCATAATTTCAGTATGCTATGGGCATCAGGCGAAAAAAATAAATAAAAAAATTTAATTAGGGAAATAAAAAACTTAACTTTCAACCTCCGTAGTTTTCTTCTAATATAATATCTATCTCTGCGCTCACATATGTACATGTTCATTAGGGTGGGTTGAAAAACTAAAATTTATTAGGAAATTTTCTACTCTACAAAAACTCTCTTATAACTTTTGCTTGAGGTAAGCGCTTACGAAATATTTATCAGCAAACATCAAAGAATATCAAAAGAAAAAAAACGAATCCTTAGAACAAAAAATTCAAAAAACTGAGTTTTGTTATTTAAAATGATTATTTTCCAATTATAAAATTCATAAAAAAAATTCAATCGTTAATATCTTTTAAATGATTAAGTAATTAAAATAAAAATTAAAAACATTACGTTATTTGAACCACCCTAATGTTCATATATTTATTTCTTTTTCACATGCAAAAAAGCGATTATAACACATTTAATAAATGAATATACAAGCATAATTCGACCATATTATCTGCAGTCTGCTTCAACTCACTAAGCAAACGAGCGACGAGTTATGAAGCAAACGAGCGCCCGCTCACCAAACACACACAGGCGCTATAACATTTTTCCGCGCTGAAAAATATACTACTTCGTAATTTATATGGACACAGTAGCTCCACGCTTGCGCTTAATATACGAAGAGCACTTGCCTGAATATTTCATTTTTCACTCGTTAATTTCTGTCTTCAAGATTTTAATTTTTTTTTTGAAAACTTTTTGCTCCCCTGGCACCAATGCCATGGCACCGAAGTTGTAGTCTCGTGTGGGTTTCTTCTCTTGGCACTCGCCAGCTCGTCAGCTCATTTGCTTCCTGTTATGCGCCAGCACTTCCTCTCATAGCCATTGGGGTCGTTTTGTCGTCGTCGTTGGCTGCCATCATTGATGACATCATAAAATGCTCGTTCATGAGTGACGACGCTGGCGCGGCTGACGCCTGGCATGTCAGGGGGGTATATACACAAGTGCTGTACTTTCATTTTAGTTTCAGTGCAGTTTATTTCTTTCAGTTCTTTTTTCAGCTGCCTGCAGTTGCATTGCAAGTTGGCAGCTCACTGCTTGGCAGTCTGCTTGCCAACCGTCCCGCCTTCCTGCCAACCTACCATCCGTCGTGCCGGCTTATCGCGGTACCCTGTCGAAAGTTGGTCCTTGGTGTCCTTGTGATCGCTGGTGCGCTATCGCTTTTAATACGTAGAATTGCTGATTCATGCCAAATCGTGCAGTAAACGTGTTTAAAAATGTGCCAACTGCATTGGCAGTTGAGCCATCGCCATATATATATTTGTGGTATATACATGTGTATTTATAGATGTAATATTCGTTGAGCGCTCGTTGTGTGCAGCAGCTTCGTAGTGCAAGACGAGTATCAGTGCAGGCGTGCTGTGACAGCGTGCTTACTGAGACAGCAGTTAAGTTGACTGTCGTTGTGCTGTGTTGACCGCCAATGTGCGGTGCAGTTGTGTGGCTTAAGCCTTATTTGCTTCTTGGTATTCTTATGCGAAAGATTATTATTGAAGTATTGTTGGTGGCGTCTGCGACTATTGAAGTGTCCACTGAAATCTTTGCTTCGACCACAAGCACCGACTATAAGTATGTGCACATTGTTGGACCTTTCGTCGTTTGGGGTATGCACTTGTAGGCATCTGAAGGAGTCATCTTCATTTTGTTGCTTCTGAAGCAGCTTTTCTAGTAAAGCAGTAGTCGTTATTTTTCATATTTCACGCATTTCATTATTGCAATTACTTGTATTTTTATGTGTTCTTCACTGGTGCTGCCCAGATCTACTAACGGTAGACATATTGTATGTATTTTTAGTTAACTGCCATATTTGGTGGAGTATTTTGGAAATTAGTTTTTATACTTATACAAATGCAGTTTGACTGAATAACAAATTTTATACGCACGACCGAGTAGTGAACCACTTATTATTATACTTTCTGCACAACCAAACTAGTAAATGCGCCTCTGAAATATAAAAACTGCGGTAAAAAATAAAGTGTGTGACCTTCTCTACTTTTTTAAGGAGAAACACAAACCTTAAATTTAAATGGGGAATGTTTATTATCATTCGAAAATACATTATTTGGCATTTATTTTTCGAAGATTATCTCTTTCAAATGTTGGCGGCTACGGCTTCGATGGTCCATCAGTTAAGTTCAATTTTGGATGACTCGGCTGTTCGAGCACTTCCAATGATAACTGGCGAATGACAAGGGTGATATTTTGCTCTAAGCTCTAAATCGAAGAGGGATTGTGCGCATAGACATTAGACTCAACACATCCCCACAGGAAAAAGTCTAACCGTATGATATCACAAGATGTTGGCCAATCGACCGTCCCAAAATGTAAAATTATCTGCTCACCGAAGTGTTCTCTCAATAAATGCATTGTTTAATGCCATGAGTGAGAAAAACGTCATCTTGTCGAAACCAAATGTCGCCGGGATGACGAACTTCAATTTGAGGCATCAAAAAACGATTGTCATGGCGCAATAACGGTCGCCAATGACGGTTACGGACTCACCGGCATCAATTTCAAATAAATATAAACTTATGAATCCACCGGCACACCAACCACATCAAACTGTTGTTTTTTCTGGATAAAATGGCTGCTCTTGAATCTCTTCAGGTTACTCTATGTCCCATTTACTGCAACTTTGCTATTTACATACCTATTGAGCCAGAAATAGGTCTCACAAAATTTGGCTAGAAAACACGAATCTTTTTGGAATTTGCGTTCTGGACGTGGAATATTCGGGCAAATATTATCCAGTAATGAATGGTGGGTCTTAAGATGGGTTGCGAATAGTACGCTCAGTATGGCGATTATGTTGGCCATAAATTGAGTGTTTTCTTTAATTTTCCTTTTCAAACCTATTGGATTTCGTTCTGATGTAATAACCACCAACGCTGGAGCTAGCCACGTCACTGCTTTCTCTGGTAGATTACTCCACCGGAGCTGCCATACCAGCAGCATTTACACCTTTTACTACCGACCCTTAGAAATATAAATAAATTGAGGCTTGTACCGTGACCTAAGGTCTATAGTTTCCTTCTCTGCCATAACGAATCACCTAGACCCAGCACACTTAGAAATTTCTTGTGTTTGCACAAGAGGCTATGCTCATGTTAAGTAGCTTCTTGAGCTTAAGGGGTCTAGTGTACAATGCCACAATGTTATTTATATATCGGGAGGTTGATTGTACTTTTAAACCTTTTAGCAACTTTCCCCGGCGCATGTTAGTATGGGGACGAGCAATGCAGAGTTCCGGACCCAGCCCAGCCAGTTCATTTCTGGATATACCATTGTGGCCCGCAACCAAATGAGATGGATTTGGTTCCGAGCTAATAGACTGTTCAGCCGTTCATCGAGGCTTGCATCGAAAACAGTTTTCGCTGGAGCGTCATTATCCATTCTTCAACGTGACCAAGCCAGTACAGATGGGTGTCTATCTGCTGGACCATTTAATGTCATTGCATTACTCATACAGCACGTCGTTTGTCCGGATACGTAAAGAACTAAAAACTGTGCGAACGACGTTTCTTTTGAACACTCATTAACATAATTTTTTAAATATTCAATGTTTCTGTGACACACAGAAACGACTTGTAGAGTGTTAATTTTGTCTGTTGAGTGTGGGATCTACATCCTAATTGCCGTATAGCAACGATTCTTATTCCTTGCTGGATTTCTATAAGCGGCATTGTAATTGGTGTTGATGGCGATGCCAAGATGACCAAAGTCCATGGCCGTTTAAAAATAAAGACCATTCTCTTTCACAATTCTGTTGGTTGCTTTCATTAAGCATTAGGCAAAATGGCAGATTATCTCTCGATAGTCGTAAAAGAGATAGAGAGTGGCGATTTCATGTTCTCGCGTACTTTCCAAGACTGGGGGCTATGCGAATATTTAATCAATGCTAGAATGATAAGGGCTAAGACCGAAATGATAAAGCAAATCATTCACGCAATATGCTTGACAAGAGATGAGTTAATGGATGATCCCTATTAACATATCACCGCTGACCATGCAATAGTTGTGCAGTTGGATAGTTGGATAATACAAATTTCCCTGTAAAGAACCTTTATTTGACCAGTATTATACAATGGAACTGATTTGGTTCAGAAATTTTGGGATCTGAATTTCTTGTACACTATGTCACAGCTCTCGAGGAATACAGTGTGTAACGCCATAATATTTCATTATAGTTAGCCGAGATCTTTTTGTGAACATTCTTTATCCTTTGCGAATTATGTATTCTCTAAGCATATCTAAAATGCTGCCAGCCAGTATAATGAAAGACCTTCTACAAAAGTTTCAGACATTATTGTCGACATTTGGCCAATGCGATGTAGCGAGGAAAGTTTGAAGCATCTAACAGTCTAAAATTATCAGGCAACTGGATTCAAACTCAGAACGATCAGCTCGATATCATAATACTGTTATCGGACTTTCGCCTTTGGTGAGACCACAAATTAAGTACAGATATTATTAGGTTGTTTCTATATAAAAGGTAGATCCCCTACCTCCTCTAATTGAGTACTTAATCATAACACCTAATGTTAAAATTATGTGACGGTTTAGTTTCACGTATAAAATAGTACTCAGCTCTAGTTGCTCCGAGCTAATTTATTTATAAATTTTCTTATCCTAATTCATGTATGAACCACATGCAGAGTACATACACATATCTTAATACTAATGTACTGTAGAACGATCAAACGATTCGGCCATTGATCAATCAACAGCATGCAACGTTTTAGTGCTGTTGACGTGGATGGAAAACCAAAGTTTTCAAATCTTCAAATTTGTGTGGGATATTTTCCAACTCGGATCACAAAATGTGGTCCAATGGACTAAAATTTGCACTTCCAACTGGCAAATTATCTGCGTCTATGAAACCAGGAATATTACTTTTTAGCCAATGCTGCGTGGTTTTTGCCTTGTGTGCTGTCGTAAAATCCTGCTAAAAGGTCTAAGGCTCTCCATCGTTGAGAGTTTACCTACTTTACTACACCTTCTAACTAATCGTCTTGGAATAATTTTGCCTCTGCTTTAAACCCACTTTCATAAAGATTAAGCCGTAGGTATAGACAAGCAGCTGGACACAATGGTTATATATCGTGTCCGACCGACGAAAGCTGAATCTGTGTAAAGTAACCTCCATGACGAAGTTGAGGAGGTCGTAATATTTGTGTGAAAGCTCGCCTGGTATCAAAAATTTCGGCCGTTCGCATTGCAGCATTTAACAGCAGATAAATGGTGACTCCATTAAACCCAAAGAATAAGAGTTTTTCATCTTTGGAATTTTTGCGAAGATTTTGCCAATTTGCTTATTAATAACTTTTTCAATGTTGAAAATTTTTTCGTCTCCAAAAAGGATAACTTCATTGACCCGAACCACTATAGAAACCGCTTGCATTTGCTGAGCCTTAATTGTTTCAAGCAGAAGAAAATCAGTTGATCGCTCTTAGGCTTTCATGTGGAGATCATCTCGAATAAGCTTTGAAATCAATTTGCTCGATGTATCCATTATTCTTGACATAATTGTCTGTGTTTTAAGCGAATTTCTGCGAATGCAATTTTTCTAGGGATTAAGGCAAGATTTGGTAATTTATAGGGCCTCCTACGTTTACTTCTGGGTGTTACAATCTTTGTGGCGATCCAGGTATACAAATTATGTTAAAAGAGTTGAAATATTTAATGTTCTAATTTCTATTGTTTTTGTTTTTTTTTCGAACAACATTTTTTATTGTTTCTTTCGTTTTGAATGCTTACGAATGACACCTCCACTTAATCAACTTTGTTTTTACGTTTTATTTCATTTGAAGCTTAGCAAAATTTAGTCAGCTAGAAAAATATCAGTAAAAAAAACAGAAATCTTCAAAATGTCTCTTTGCAAATGTATCCCTCAACTTCTACTAATTATTTATTATACGCCCAGACATGTTCCGCTATCATTAAGATGAACGCACCATTAGACCCCGTATTCAGCGTCATTAAAGCGCTGCACAAGAAGACGCAACGCAAATGAGTTTGAATGAATGTTGCTTTGAACATTTTCACAACCCGCAGAGCTAGATAACAGCCGAAAGAAAGCGAACTTAGCAACAAAGGCAGTGTTTCAGTAAAAAAAAAAATGGAGCGAAAAAAGTATCACAGCTTCGTTGTTCTAACGCAAGAATGGAGGTCATTTTGGTATCCTTCGCGGTTTCATAGCCAGACAACAGGCACGACCGCGTAATGAGGTGTGCCTGGACGGCCGAAAAAGAATGCGCATGGAAAAAGCGAAAAAGAGGGAATAAAAGCGTAAAAAAGTAGAAAAATTAAGTCACACTTACATATATACACATAAATAGGAGAAAAGTTACGCTGACTTGCCGCAGGAAGTGAACTAAATGTGGAAGGGGAAACTCGTAATGAGTGGACATAAAAGCCGACTCGGACGACTTGGACGACCGGCACAGCAAGCTTCGGTGGCTAGTGAAGTGTACAAATATTTGTATATGCAGTTATACAAGTTTGCCCATTGCTGTTATTGTTGTAGCGTAGGGGAGCATGCAGCTTAATAGGTATATATAACTATATAAGTATATGAATGTGTGTGTGTATGTGCGTATACACCATCTCAAGCACTACTAGACACCCGTGCCGGTGTTTATGTGCGCTGCCTTTGAAACTAACTGTATAAATGGCAAATAGGCAAACAGACAACCAGGCCATAGCCTGCCTGGTGGGCATATTTGCCCTCATTGTGAAAGTTGCTACTTACAATGTTGACGATGCTTTTGTTGTTGCTACTGATTTTGTTGTTGTTGCTTTTTGTTGCTGTTACTATTTCTGCTGTTGTTGTTATTTCTGCTGTTGTTGTTATTACTGTTGTTTTTGCTATTTTTGTTGTTTTTGCCATTTCTGCTATTGTTGTTATTTCTTTTGTTGTTGTTATATCTGCTGTTGTTGTTATTTCTATGGCTGTAGTGAAAGTTGTTGTTGTCAATGTTGCTGTAGCTAGTTGTGTTGTGCACCATTGTTTGTCTACTCATTGTTTGTTGTTGTTTGCGGTAGACACACATACACATATAAACCACACAAACATAGCTACAGTTACACCCCCAGCCATTAGCTGCCGTAAATATAGTCGATCATTTGCACTGTGTTTGGCAATTAGTTGCACGCTTAATAATTCTTGTAATTGTTATTTTTGTTTTTGTTATACATTTTGCTATTTTTATACCCAGAACAGGATATCTTAAGTTTGTCATCAAGCTTGTATTACCCAGAAGGAAACAGCGGAATTCTACGAAATATATACATATATATTATATTTCTTGTTGTTGTAGCGGCATTATTCTGCCAAGTTAACAGTCCTTGGCCGCATAAAAATCCGAGTCCATTAGTTACGTAGACCAGATTGTCGTGGGAATATATAGTATATCGAATCAGCGCGACGAGCTAAGTCGATTTAGTCATGTTCCGTCTGTCTGTTTGTATGTGGTATGTCTAATGTATGTATGTGAACTAGTCCCTCGCGGAGGAAAACACTCCAGTTCGAAGAGTATTCGACGCAGTACCCGCCGGGGGAAGCAGAGGAATAAAAAGACCTCCATTACATTGGAAAGACCAAGATGTAGAAGGATGTAGCCAGGTCCTTCTACATCTGGTCTTTGAATCGACAATAAAGAAGAAAAAGACGAAGATATCTTTTCGAAATATGGCACAAACTGTTGTTCAAGGTAACCCTATTTCTCCGAAGAAATTGTTTGGATCGGGCCACTATAGCATATAGCTGCCATGCAAACTGTTCTATCAAAATCAAGTTCTTATTTGGAACATTTTTTCAATCCACAAAATGTCCTCACGAAATTTGGCATGTATTATTGTAGAAGATAATGGATTGATATCCGAAGAAATTGTTTAGTTCGGATTACTATATCATATAACCGCCATACAAACTGACCGTTCCAAATCAAGTCCTTTTTATGGAAAACTTTTTCATTTCACAAGATATCTTTATGAAATATGGCGAGGATTATTGTCCACGGAAACGCTATAATCTCTGAACATACATATCATTCAGATCGGATCATTGTAGCATATAGCTGTCATACAAACTGACCGATCAATATGAATCTCTTGTGCGGATTTTTTTATTTGACAAGATATCTTTCGGAATTTCGGTATGATTTATTTTCCAGGGCAACAGCATAATTTCCGAACAAAGTTTTAATATCGGGCCACTATAACATGTAGCTGTCATATAAACTAAAGCAGCAAAATCGAGATAAAAATTTATTAATACCCCCTTATGCTATAGTAAATACACTTATGAAGCATTTTACAGCTGACACGTACTTCGAGTTAAATTTTTTTTATTGCTTTGCAATTTTTTTCTATTTTTTTATTTTCATTTGTGCCACTTTATCATTTTATCTAGACAAAGTGTGGTCATCTAGGCAATGTGTAAGCGACAATGCAGCTTGCCACCGTACCACAGTACCGTTCGACCATTTTACGTGTATGTGTGTGTATTAGTGTGCCGCCCCGCATTTCGCATTTAGTCTCATTAAAGTTGCATGCCTATTTTCTTTATTATCTATTCCCTTTTTTCTACTTGCTCATTTTGTGTCCTTTCCATTCGCTGTGTTGGCAGTTTTTTTGTTGTTGTATATTTCCTTTTGTTAGTTTTTCCTTTCTTTTTTCCATCTCCTCCATTTCCCTTTTTTTCATTTTATGCGCATTTATACACACATACACCCACACAGTTAACAAACACTCCCAGCCATTGCCGCGTGTAATGTTGTAATTAGAGCGTAGCCTAAAAATAGGCTATGTAAATTTACTAGCGCACGCTCCTTTGCACGCTCGCCGTTCATGTACTTCAATTGTAGGCATGTGTTTGTTAATATATACATGTACGTATGCTTGTTTGTGCGCTCTGCTACTGTTTGCTGTTTGCGGTCTTTATGTCGTTTGTACCGGCGCATGTTGCTTGGTTATTGCTCCTTTTTCGCTTCAACCGGCCATTATATTCAGTACTCTATCCTTTTACTGCTGCTTTTGTTTTATTTGCTACTGTATTTCACCTTTTTTGTTGACTAGTTTACAGCCAAACAGCGACAATGTTTCAATTTGCGTTGAGCGCTTACAAAGCGGCAATCCTTTTGAAAGAGATTTCCATTTTTAAAGATTTTTTTTTAATTCAGTTGATCGCCTTAAATGACTAAATCAAACAAGAGAATCGGTACTTGAAACCTCAAATCTATCCTAGTCCTAAAAACAGCTTTTCGCGTTATACTAATTTTACCGTGGACATAGCCGGAAGCCGCATTTCTATGTAGATTCCTAATAATCTTCGGAAAACCGAAGAAATTAAGGGTCCCACAAAAGACTATACCGAAATCCTTTTTTGCATCCTTAATAACTTGGTCCACTTTCTCCGCGCACATACCTCCGTGGGATATGTGGCTAGGTTGCTGGAAAAGAGGCGTAGTGAACTCGTTTCTACGAGTATATACATATATTTTTATCTAACAACTCAGCAGAACAACAACAGACGCAGTGAACTTTTTAACGGATAATTCAAAGCTTCAAGAGAAAGTTGGGGCGCGAGTCTCTGTAGGAAACTCTAAACTCTGTTTTCAGTCTGCCAGACCACTGTAGTGTTTTTTAAGCGTAAGTGGCAGCTATCAAGTTTATTCCAAGCGCGACTTTTTTTATAAAAGTTTGCCATTCATGCTGATAGTAGAGCTAAAATACAAGCCTTGAGCTCGCAAACCAGCTAATCAAGGTGTGTATGACCTTACTCTCAGTAGCGTCAAATTACTTCCATATGCCTGCCCATATTTTGGTCACATGGAAGTCATCGAAAACTGTAAAGCCGATGAGATTTTAAAAAAGCTCACCCTTCCCGTTATCGATTCTAACGAGTTTTCCTATCTTCGTGCATTCGGGCGATGGATCTACGAGTCTCGCGTGAGCTCAACAAGTGTTGGTCAACAAGCACCATTTGTGGGGTTGACTAAAAATGGAACGTAAGAGGGCGATTGAATTACCAGCTCTCAGAAAGGTTCACATCGCCGCATTGATAGGTATCCGAACTGGGTACAGTCTCATTAAAACTGACGTTGTAAGTCTAAATATTTTGTCAAAGTTGCAAGAGGGGAAGGTTAGATAGAAACATCTAGATATAAGTATTTCCCCTATCCAGCTTTCTCCAGACTAAGGTTGAAGTTTATAGGTAGTACTAAATTTTCACGGAACCCGACGAATTGGTTGGAATTGATATTATCCACCTCAATCAATTTTTGACAGGCTCTAGACACTTTGTCGATATGCGACACTCTCCATAATAAGCATTTTTTGAGTCGGAAGCCGTATCAAAGCTCTTAGAATAGACTCCAGGATGCATAAAATTTATGACTTACGCTCTCGCAGTATAATCCAAACTCTTGTAATTATATAGCTAATGAAGACTCATAACTAATTTTGAACACAATACGACTGCCTGACTGGACTCTTGAAAGATCTAAACGACGCTTTCTGTTATTATCTCTTAGTTGCCGTTTTATTTTTTCATTTTCGGTACACAGATAGCGTTCGAAAAATGATTTGAGATTCCTATTAGAAGAATCTTTCTTTACAAATGGTACTTATCTACGAAAAACTATTTAATAGCCAAAGAGGTATAGTTCTAATCTTCAATTTTATACTCTACAGCTCCCACATGATAGAATTTCTTACAACTATACTATACTTCAATTTCTTATGGGATGCTTTATTAGCCAGACTCGATCAAATTTGAAACTATTTTTTTATTTTTTTTATGTACAAAAAATCTCATCAAACCTTCATTAATTTTTCAAAAAGAAAGTCATTTAAATTTAGTTTGAAATGTCCTATAGGGTGCTTATACGTCGTACCTTGCTTATTTTACTCTTTTTTTGTTTTTCTTGTCCACTCGCTTCATTGGCTGACACAACTTTCAGCCAAATGAGTTGCATCATTAGCTTAAAAGGATTACGCGGCTCGAAAGGGAGAAAAGAAAAGACAAAAAGCTGCGTAGAAAAAATGGAAAGAAATAACAGCAACTAAACTGCAAAGTGCACTAAGAACAAATAAAGTCAGCAGCAGCAAGAGTAGTTATTAAAATACGGCAGATATTGGAAGAACTGACAACAAAGCAAATTGAGTGATGCTTCACAACTGTTTTTGACAATTTTTCTAACGAAAATGGAAAAATTTTATAATCAAATTGATTTGAAAATAACAAGAGGAAAGAAAGCACTTAGTGCAATTGAAAATTTCTCGCTACTGGCGCTGATAAAACAAAGTACACCGCAAGCGCACCGATAATTGTGCAGGATTTGGCTTAAACATTTTTCGAAGCATATTTTTGGGGGTTTTAGTATGTCGAATGTTCGTGGCAACATGAATAATTGTAACGTCCTGCTTCGTATTTTGCAATCGAGTGCATTACATAATACCAGTTGGTGTATTTTATAGCATACTTTCAGGGGTACACACCAGGATTTTATTTTCCTGGATTAGCTGTCGAAGTAGCGCCTTAAAACGTAACAAAAAAGTACGCACAGCTGATTCTCAAAGGCAAAAGAAAACGTGGATTACCGAAATACTAGATATACAAATATAACAAAAACACATTTAGTTAGCATAAAGTCAGCAACAATAACAATATTTTCGTATTACCTTTTCACCTTTGTATTTTGGCAGTTAGTATTTGCGTTTCCGCTTTGTGTTTATGCGGTTTTATGCGTGGCGGTAGCTATGTGGTTTGCTTTTGCGCGTAGCTATGTGTCTAAGCTGCTGGCTTGTAGACACAGTGTCGTAAAAATTATGCAGAGCAACGTTATATTAAAACCGAAATTCATGCTCAAATGAAAAGAAATTATAAAGTACATATGAAACGCGAGCAAACTTTAGCGGTTACTTTGGCTGCTCAAAATTTTTGATTAAGCCGTTTTAAAATTCTTTGAAGTTCTTTAGCATAACTAATTATTTTTGTAGTTATTTCAGTAGTTTCCTGAAGTTTGTAGATTACTTTGAAGCTTATGTTTAATGGTAATTCCAGAGCTCTTACAAATAGCTTACCGCAATTTAATATTTGTATTCTATGTATACATACATTTTTTGCCAAATCGAAATTTTGAGATAAATCAAGCAATTTATTTTTCAATTCAAACATTCTTTAGATATTTTTGCAGTGAAGAGGGCACAATAAATTAGTTACGCGGTCTCAAAAACTAGAAAAAATATTTGAAAGATCGGAAAGTATAAAAAGTTTCACAATTACATCTAGAATTTTTCTAAAATAAATCGCTCGATCTCAAAGGCAGTAGTATTCATATTGGAGAACTCTTTACACGATTTTGCCGTAAATATCCTTAAAATAATAACTACAGATTTTGCAATTAGGTTGCAAGAAAATTCAAATGATTTTTATTTATTGTGAAGTACAATCGATACAATTAAGTTCTGAACATAACATCATTCAAATGGGTTTCACGACTTTTATTGCAGGAACGCATTCGATGGAACTTAGTTTCGATTACTCTTTCCACTAAATCAAGTCTTATGTAATGCATAGCACGTTCAATGTAGATTTCTGAAGCTTGAAGAAAGTCTGGTTTATTGCTAAAGACCAATGACTTCAAATAACTCCGCAAAAAGTAGTCTACTACTGTTAAATCACAACTTCTTGGAGGATAGTCAATATCACAACTTCCTAAAATAATCGAAGCTTCAAACTTTTCTCGCAATAATTTGGTTGTCGGCCCGTCTTGTTGGAATCAGATGTTGACAAGATCAACATCTTCCAATTGCGGCCATAAAAAGTCTATACTGCTCCAGATTGACAGTAATGGTGTCACCAGCTTAATTTCAAAAGAAGTGCGTACTGATGATTCCACCAGACCAAAAACTATACCATACTGTCAATTTTACCTTCATTGGTAATAGTTATTTATGAATAATTTGTGGATTTTCTTCGCACCAGAATCGACAGTTTCGTTTATTTACCGCACCATTCAGAGAAAGTGAGTCGCATAGGAGTAGATGATTTTTTTTTAAATCGTTTTCAAGTTGTTTCAAGACAAAATCAACAAATTCACGACATTTCCCGTGGTCCAATGACTTCAGTTCTTGAGTGAGACCAATTTTATACAGATGCAAGCCGAAATACTTTCTGAAAGTTCTGATTCCAGTTTGAGACAGCCTCAATTCTGGAGAGCGTCTTGGGGTTGATCAATTGCGGTCTACAGCAGCACTTGCTTGACCGCCAGCAATATTTTCTTTACTTGGAGCGGTTCTTTGTCTTATTGGCACTTGAGCATTTTATTAAGAAAGTGTTTGTTCGTAATTGTCATCAATTTCGAAATATTATTTTCTCGAATATTGAACTTAGGTTTATTTAAAGCATTAATATTAACCGAGATAAATAATGTACCTAAAAAGTAAAAATACCGCCACCATCCACAGTTTGCTTCTGCTTCGAGGGTAAAGCACAATTTTCGTTCAATCACATACCTATATTTTTCGAAAATCAGACCCTTCGAACATCTGACTGCGACATATTATAACTATTTAGTTGAGGAGTAATTACTAATACAAAATAATACCATTTTCAGAAACATAGAACTGAACATAACATGTCGCACATGTCGATTATTAAAAGTCAAAGAGAATGATGTAAAACCTATAATAGTAGTGCTAAGAGGTTACTGTCTAATCTAAGAAGTTACTGTCAGGAGACTGAGAACATCTTCTATTCAAATGTGTAGGAGATGAATTGCAACTATCGGTCGAGAGTTTCCTGATATTGGCTCCGTGCTGGCACATATAAAATTTTTGTATTAATGAACTTCATCAGGAGCACAGCGTGATTTAGAAAAGACAAAATATTAAGAGGATTTCAGTCGGGTTAGTTTCACAATGCGCCTCCTGAAAGGCATAAAGGCTTCATCAGATATCCACCCTACAAATCTATCCGAAAAAGTAGTATACTGAAATTTTTTTATCGAATATGAAAAGTGTTTAGTTGACGATTGAATTTCAAAATAACCTTTTTCAGGGAAAAATTACAATAATATTGCCTCTGACTAAGCGAGTCTTTGGCTGGATTATGACCAAAAATATCTAGAGCCGCCGTCTCTGTCTCTATCGGCCGTTGTAAAGAGTGTTTATACTACATTAAGCTTTCACTTATGTAGAACTCTTTTATGCATATATTGGGTTAAATGTTGGTGATGCATTAGTGGCTAGCTCCACAGCTTTCGCAAAAGCAAAGCCTTCTGCTTGAAATCTACAGCAGTGGCACGGCTAAAGTCTGCCTTATGTCTAACTCTGGACAAAATATCCCATCAATATGTAATGTAAATATGTAATGCAGATTATTGCATGAGGATTGCTCAGCGACCTTAGGTCTATTGTGCCCTATTGTATTGTTGTGTATTGCCTATGTCTATCATCTAAAATTCAACAAAATTCATAGCCAGCCGAATTTTTCTTTTCATATAAAATACATTTTTCATTCTTCTTCCTTTGAATTTTTTTCTCTACCTTTTTTCTTTGCATTTTTTTTTTTCTTGATTTATCGATTTTAATCGCAACTCAACATTCCACATTCGCGTTCTGCATACCATTGCGTGCTATTTTCTTCATATTTTTATGTATTTCACCTACCAAACACCCACACAGTCACGCACACACCTACCTAAAATCATATGATTATGTATGTGTCTGTGTATGTAGATGATTGCTTGTAAGTTGACGTGTATGTATAGGCTGTTCGCGTGATTCCCTTTGCACCTACTGGCAGCTCAGCAAACCGCAATTCACCCAATACACGTGCATGTTGTGCGGCTATGAAGCGCAAAAGCAGGCTACAAACACCGGCACACACATACATGTTCATATATATGTATGTGTATCTAACATCGTTCTTAGGCTGCTTGGCGTCTTCGTGCGGTTCTTCGTTGGTTTTGTGTGCCACAGCATTATCCTTCGCGTAAGAAATTTTCCTTTCGCTCGATGTGGTACGGTGCAGTGCGGTGCGCTACGGGTGGGTGGCTATGTGTGCTTGTGTGGGTGTTGTGTGCAGATTGCGTGCGTAAGTAGGTGGATGATTTTGTGTATTTGGCACAACATTTCTATACAGTTTTTGACTATATGTAGTGGTAATGGTAGTGTAGCTATATAGGTGTATGGAAAACACATACACACTTCACTGCACATATATTTGCTTCGATTGCCATTGTATTCTCCAAAGAGCCATTACTATTTCCATTACTTTTGCGTATCTTAAGCTCTTTCGTACAACAAAAATGAATATGCAGTTGCCTCTTACTGCCGCACCGACCGCTGTGAGCTTTCAGTAAAAGTTAAAACTTTAACCCGCCTGCTTCAGAAGCTTGCAGTTTTTTTTATTTTCACTTTCTTTTTTAGTTATTCTACTTGAATTTCAAAATTGACGTATTCTTTTAGTATTTTTCTCCATGTGCCATACACACTAAACAATAATGTAGTTGTTGTTGTTCTAGCTTTTAGTGTGTGTGTGAGGGTTTTTGGTGAACTTTTTTTTTGCCTTGTTGAGTTTTTTGTTTTGCTCTCTGCTTTGTTCGCTGGGTCGAGGTCTTTTTCAACGAAACAATTTTGTGGTTACTTTTAGTGGCAACTTTCACAAACACACACACACATATATACATATACATATGTGTGTAGTACTGTTAGTGTTGAGCTAGTTTTTGTGGTAGCGAGTGGTTAGTGGCCCAGCTTTGGCAATTGTAGTTGTTAATACCAGTATTGCTGTTATTGTTGTGGGATTTTCAACACTTTTACTGGGTTAGTATGATATTAAGTGTGGTTTTGTTTGGATTGGTTTTATGTTTTTGTGTCTTCTTCCGGTTTTTGAATGACTTAATGGCTATTTCGAACCAATATGGTTTAGTGACCGTCTATGGTCTTCAAATATTTCTCAGTTTTGATAAGTACACATAAAGCTAAGAACTTTGCTGGCAATAATTTTTAAAATTTGAAGAGATTTGGGTTTGATTGGAAATCATTCGAAGACATGTTTTTATTCGCACTCAAGTAACGTAAACTATTCCACCATAAAAGGAATTTTACACTTGAGAGGAGATTATAGGTTGTTCTCAAAAATCGTATGCTTTCATTCATTACCATTACCTGAAAAATATATCTATGAAGGTCTTGTGGAAATTTCAAACTGGACGGCAAATTTTCTCATCCAAAATGTTTTTTTCAAGAATTTCTACTCTTAATATCTTTTACTCACGTTTTCTAAGCCTTAAAGTTCATTTGTCATCGAAATCCAATTTTGATATGCAAGAGAATGTTAAAATTTCTTTGCAAAAAAATTTCAAACACGTAGTTTAGAGAGTAATTTCGCATTAGAAGTACCTACAGCTGTTACACCTTTTCGTAGTTTCAGCATAAGAATACCAAATCTTTTTTAGTTAACTCAAAGAAAAACTTTAACCGCAAAACTAGAGCTTGGCGTGATAAGGCGAACCATATGCGACATACTTGTATATATGTACCTGTGCAGGAACTCGGCAATGTGTTTTTGCATATTAAAATATATTTAAATTTTGTTTAACCACATGTGCAGTTAAATTGTATTACTTATTCCTAAAAATATGTATGTGGTGCGGGAAAAATGTCTTTGATTGCGTTTTATAATCTCTTCAGAGTCAGTTTGGATATATTTGTTGGACATTTTTTGTTCAATGTATTATTTTGGCGAATCATTCTGTGGGAGCGTAAACGTTGGCCAGGTTAAGACTGACGGCCAGCATTTAGTGGAATTGGCAAAGAATCATCTACAGTGAGCTGCAACCCTAACGCCAAACTCGTAATTCGACCCTTTAGTATCAACCAGAGAACCGTCTGAGGAATCCAGCTCTAATGCGTCTAGTTTTGTATTATATCAAGACAAGGGCTGGCCACACTCATTCAAAATGATTCGTCAGAAGCTCAGAAAGCTTGGTTTGGAGGTTTATGCTTCCATCTGATAGCCTTGCATCAAACGATTACTACCTGTTTCTATGGCATAAGAATTTTCTGGTGAAAAATAGGCTAAAAAATAAGTTTCTGAGAATCGACTGTCCAAATGTTTTAACGAGAGTTTCTATGACAGTGACAATAGCAAATGATCTTTAAAATGACAACCTGTCAGAGAACGAAACAGTTCAATTTTCCTTAATTTTTCTAGATATTTATAGAAGTTTCAAATGAGTTGCTTACGCAAATAACTTCGAAGTTCCAATATATCCATCGCTTTCTGTCGAGTTTTGTGTGAGCGGTATGAATTCATACGTAAGTTAGAACAAAATTCAACTTTTATCCGCCTCGAACAAAAAAATATTATTTTTGTTAGATTTCTTGAATCTCTGAGGACATCATCTGATCAAATTTGATCCGAACTGACAAAAAAACCTACATTTCCTCGTATATTAATACAAATCCTTACAATCTATTTAAAAATAGGCTGCTGAGCGAATCAGACTTACTTGCTATAAGTTTCGAATGCGATAGCGTGCAGTGGCTTAAGCGAGTTTTGGTTTTTTCGGCTGCGGGTCATTTTTGATCGCTATTCGCTGAATTATTGCTGAATGTAGGATTTGAAAAAGATTCTAGACTTAACCTAACCTAACTTCGAGTACTCTAATGAATAAGTACATGGCAAAATTTCATTCCGTTGATGGTTAATTTCAAAATACCATTTAAATGTATTTGCGTTCATCGACCGTCATGAATTATAATGCTCAATTAATTTATGTAAAGGAGCTAACTTAACCGAGTTGTACTGGAAAATGTTAAATCAAGCGCTTATAATGTGAGCAAAAGACGCTAAAATTGCATTCAAATATGCAAAAAATACAAATCTTCAAATATAACAATCATTCTAATGGCCAACTTGTTGTACCGGAACGAATTTAATGAACCCAATTTTGGAGTACTTTTCCCACTAAATCAAGTCATATGTCACCAATAACAATATCAATATTGACTTCTAAAGCTTGAAGAGAGCCCGGTTTATTGACAAAAACCCTTGACTTCAAATAACCTCACAAGAAGTAGTTTAATGATGTTAAATCACAACTTCTTGGAGGCCATTCAATTTCACAATTTCTTGAAATAATCGAATCTCCAAACTTTTCTCGCAATAATTCGCCTCTTACACGTGCTGTGTGATACGTAGCTTGGTCTTCTTAGAACCAGATGTTGTTAAGATCAACTTCTAACAATTGCGACCATAAAAAGTTGGTTATCATCGATATATACCGCTCTCCATTGACAACCTTGACAGAACGGTGTCACTAGCTTCATTTCGAAAAAATGACAGACTGATTTGTGGATTTTCTTCGTACTAGTTTTTTCATGTATGAATCTGTAGCTTCCATACCTTATTGCGAAATATCATTTAATCGTTTGTATGCCTTTTTTCTTCAGAAAACGGCATTAAGCTTCAAACTATCATTTATTTTCTAAAGAAGATATCGAGTTTCGTACTTCTTCGACAAGGCGGAAAGACTCTAATATTTCTACTTGTATACCTCCGATTTCGAACCTTACAATAACATTTGTGTGGCTAGAAAAGTTCTGCTTTATATAAGTGAGGTCTGTAATTAAGCTCCTACTAATCATTTCAACTCATTGAAGTAATCAGATTAGCGGTAAATATACACCAGAATGCGTTGAAATTCAATGCGCTGTATTGGAACCTTCAAAAATTTAAATACGTTATATGTTTAAAAACATTCTACCGAAAAGTTCATGTGATCAGACATCAAATAGTCGATTATCATGGCGTGTTAACGGTCATCCTTGACGGCAATTTTTCTTGTTTGCATACTCATTGAGCATGAAATGGGCCTCATTGAGAGCCCCTAGAACGTAATTATGTTGCTTCAGTTCTAGGACGCTTTACATTGCTCCCAGAAAATAGTATCTTTTATATACAAAAATAAGAATTTTTTTTTATTTTCGAGCAAAATATAAGAATATGTCTTCTAAGCAAATATCCGCTCTGCTCATAACCTTCAAAATATATCCATATATATTATAAAAATAACCTGCCTCTCTGAAATTGCAAATGAAGGCTATCATTGTTTCTACTTCAACTTACTTCCGTAATATGCTACTTCAAATCATTTTTACCGTTATTTTACCGTTACCGATGCATGTAAATATGTGTGTGGGCATATGTAATAGAAAATCTGATTTGACTTGCACAAACGTGCTCGAACTTCTTTATTACACTAGTTCCTGTGGCAGCTGTTGCAACTTTCGTTTAATACGAAAGGAAACGTTTTCGCAAACTTAAATTTGCAATGCCTGCTGCCCCGAGAGGCTTAACAGTAACTGGGTTATTTGCGTATGTATATGTGCATGCGTGCAAAATTTTGCATGGAAAACTACGCTGGAGCTGACCTCGCCGACTAAAAGTATGTGAGCGACAGCTGAACGGTGTTGCGTGTATGAGTGTAGATAAGTTGTCGGAATGAGTATGTGTATATGGAAATATGTTTATATATACCTGTATGCACATGTGTGTGTGCCTTTTTATGCATTCGTGTAATCAACAACGACCACACAATTTCGTGCGCGTGCTTGCCTCAACTCAAAACGGCATTTAAAGGCATAACGAAATTAAAATTGTAATTTGCTGCTGTTGGAGTTCATTTCGATTGTACGATTTTATTTTATTACAGAAATTTTACATTATTTTATTGCAGAAATTTTCGCTTGTCGTTGTTATTGTTGGCGTTGCATGTCTGGCATGTATGCTGCAATTGTAAAATGTTGTTGTTTTTGCGGATTTCTGTACTTTTTTCACTTGGCGATTACAACTGTGCAGTGTTGTTGCAACATTTATGCCGTGCTGGCACATATTTTTCAACGTTTTCAAATTTTCTCGTTTTATTTTATTTTATTGTTTGCTTTTTTGCTGCAATCATATGGGCGCTGACCACGCCCAATCACACAATAAATATTTTCCAGCATGTAGTAAACATGCTTCGGCCATTTTAAACGACAAAGCACCCACATGCTAACGTAAAACACGCACACACGTACACACAGCGAGGCTTTTGTATCATAATGCGCCTAATGGTAGGCTAGATTTATGAAACTGCGCTGCGTTGGATTACCGTTGCAGTGATACTATGTGTTGCATTAATCGCATAAAAGGGCTGTGGCATGCTTGAATGCAGGAATTTCGCACACAGACATTAAGGTGTGTCATTTTTTTCTTTAGCCTATCCTTCTATATATTGCAAACGCCAACAAGTTCCTCAGTTTTTTAGATGTCGCTCTGAAACTTTGCTAATACCCGCGTCTACCTAAAATGCTTCCAATTTATCGGTATAGCTGATATCGGACTACAATAGCATATAGCTGCCATACAAACTGATTGATTAAATTAAAGTACTTGTATCGAAAATATTTTTGATTGACGAGATATCTTCACGAAACTTGGCACAGATCATCCTCTAAGGCATTGCTACAATTTTCGAACATATCGAACAAATCGGATTACAATAGCATATAGCTGCCATACAAACTGATCGATCAAAATCAAGTTTTTGTAAGGAAAACTTTTATATTTGACCTTCAAAAAAATGGCATGGATTATTATCTAAAGTAGCAAAAAAATATCCGAAGAAATTTTGCAGTTTGAACTACCATATATACCACTATACCATATGGCTGCTTTACCAACTAATCAAACAATATCAAGCTAAAGATATTTTTATACCCTTTTATGCTTTAAGAAATGCATCTGTCAAGGGTATTATAACTTCGGAGCAGCAGCAAGCAAAGTCACATCCTAATACACATTTGCATATATATACATATTAGTACTTGTACCAGCACAATTCATATTCAATTTCCTCCAAAATTCACTGTAAATTGTGTTATGCTGGTTGTTCTTTTTGTTGTTGCTATGAAAATAGTAAGCATTTCCAAAAATTCACACAAAATGCTGGCCTTCAATTGCAAGCTACTAACTAATCGATTGCTGGCGAATACATAGACATAGGTAGATAAACTCACTTGTGCTTAGCATGCATTTAGGCCCTCACTAATTTTTCCGAAAATTCAGCTCGCTCTTGTTATTTTTGGGATTATTTTATTATTTTTTGTACTCTATTATCCACATCAATGTTTCAGTTACTTGATAAATTTTTGATTTGTTGTTGCTCTGCGGTATTTCACACATTTTGTGGCATGTTTGCGCACACAAACTCATTAGGCATATGGCTGGCAGGGATCAGTGATCGGCTTGTTGCAAGGCTCTCACTGCATTTTGTATACAAATACCTCATAATCTGCTTTAGTGATTAAATGAAA
This sequence comes from Bactrocera dorsalis, assembly GCF_023373825.1. Lineage (NCBI taxonomy): Eukaryota > Metazoa > Arthropoda > Insecta > Diptera > Tephritidae > Bactrocera > Bactrocera dorsalis. The sequence continues at coordinate 31,581,915 of NC_064303.1, read as the reverse complement.
GCGTGTGTTTAGCTCTGAGCTGTTTTGAAAACAGTTGGAATTAAAAATGCAACAGCGGAGCACTTATCATATTTACATTGGTATCTGTAAATAATTGTTTTAAATGGCTACATTTGTGCGATTTTTTTTTTAAATAAGCGCAGTGAATCACAAAATCTGTTGGTTTAGAAGTTAAAGCCTAAGGTTAAGGTGATAAGAAAAACTAATAAAAAACACACTAATCTCAGAAGTTGATCGAAAATATTAAAAAAAAATTCCCACCTTCTTTCATACTTCGTTGGAGTAGATCACAAAAATGTTCAAAAGACTAGACAATTGTATGTCTGTATATAAGGAAATAGGTCAAAGGATAATTAACACGCCTTAGATTAAGCCAACTAATTTATACAGCAAGCTCGGCATGCTGTTAAGAATCACATCAAGTTCTTTCAAAATAATAACTGCTGATAAATACTGTGATGCCATTGTCGAAATTTCACTCCCTTATTCACTCAAGACAAATCAATTATCAAGCAATAGTGCGTTGTCCTCTTTTACACACAGCCAAAGTCGTCTGCACAATTGCTAAGAAGAATGAAAAAGTCTACATACTGCGTCATACCAATACTCCAACAAATTGCAATCCCTTTTAGTCGATAAACTAAATGTTTAGTTCTTCATGTCTTCAACCATTACTTCATTACTGACTAAACCTACTGAGTTAACTTACCTCTCGTTTAGGATTCAACCTCTTCAAATTAGTTAATTCCCGAAACTTTCGCTTATTTTCATACCACAAATCAGGGTTTGGATTATAATACAGAATTTTACGATATAAACCTAAATTTTCAGTTAATAGTGGACGTTACCTTGCCCACATTATTATCTTGAATTTTTGTAATCCTTGTGTTTTCCTCGTCACACTTCTTCCGTGGTTATTACCGAATTATGTTTCTGCAGAAATACTTTTACTTTCGATTCCGAAATTTTCTCTTTTCGAAAGATCGCAAAGGTCAATTAAGTAACAAAATTTTTGTGAGATATATATCTTTCGTCTTCACATCGAACCAAGTTGTGTGCCTATAACTTTACATATTTACAATTGAGATTATTGTTAAAGTAACTACAAAGTTTTCGAGTTGGGTTGGTACAAAAGAGTATGGGATACTTCATTTAAGTCATATAACCGCTACCTTCAATGCTACCATGTTCTGTTTTGAATTTTTGACATCTGTTATACTGTTGAAATCGCAATTTTTTTTTTGTGAAGGTGAAGGACATCGTTTCTTACATAGAATGGAGCCCTCACTATGACACGGAGCACCTTATTTTGAAACGCTTGAAATACTTGTAAATTGGAATTCGTTACACTTCTCCGTACGAATGCCATACGTCCAGATCAGTCTAAGTATTATCTTATAAATTAGTAACTGACCATATAAAGCCACCTGAGCGCAATTTTTGTGCTTAACGGTGTATAATACTTGTACGGACTTTACAGTGTTGATGCCAATGTTCCTTTTGGTGAGCCACGGTTCTAGAGCATTCAATTGCTTGCTAGTAGTGTAGAATCATCAGTATAGCTTGCTGTCAGAGTTGACCACTGGAATGTGTGCTATATAAAGAATGTAAAGCACAGAGGCACTGCATAGAGACAGGCCAGCCCGAACAGGTCTCGATTCCACAAGTCTCAGGCATCACGGCATTTAACGTAAAACATCCGATTGTGCAAGTAAAACTTTAGCAGGAAATAATTAAGCATTGTTAGTTTTTCCTTTAATTTGCTTGGCGACCATCAAGGAACCCTACAGAGCACTATTTATTATTTTCCATAGTATCAGCTATAAAATGTTCTACCTATTACATTGCTCAATTGTGCCATGAGATTTTCTGAAGCCAAACTGCTGGTTGTAATAAGCTGTTTGTCTTCTAATAACGGCAAACGCCTGCGTAAAAATATTCTTTCGAATATTTCCGAGATAATTACCAAGAGACTCCATTGTGCGTTCCGTCAAAAAACTTAACAATCAGCTGATCTCGTTTTCGGGTATCGCTTTCAGTGCAAAGGCATTTAAAATAAGCAAATGAATATAAATATACATAAATATTTATATTACTGCAATATTTTTTAGACGTAAAAAATAATTTTTCCACTAAGAAAGAAACATAATGCACACATATCAGAAGACATGTTGGTACAGGGTTGCATCACAAATGCTTGTCGTTTGTTTGAGAATCAGGTTCAGTTTGTTCGACTAGTAATGCTCTTTTTTTATACTGATACCGCTTACGCTGAGTTAATGACAGCCCGACAGTTGTTTCTTCTTGGTCTTCCACCACTTAATCTCTCCCACTGAGTAGAGGCCTTCCTCTTCCTCTGTTTCAACCGCTGGGTACTAAATCGAAAACCTTCAAAGCTGGAGTGTTTTCTTTTATCCGGACAAGCTTAGACTCTGTCTCTTGATTCACTGAACTATGTCAATGTCGAAGTATATCTCATATAGCCCATCATTTCATCGACTGCGGTACTCGCCTCAAAGTTATGACTGTCAATAGGGACTGTCCCAGCGGGTATGAATGTTATATGGCTTGCTTCGAAATTTCAACATAGTCTTGTCAGAAATAGCAATGGATACATAGCTTGAACTGATTTTATGGAACTTAAACGAGATTCCTTAACAAATGTCACTAGTCAAATTGATGGGTGCTCAAGTGATAATAACAAAAGCTATTTAAATCTAGTAAAACGGAGGACAGTTAGCTCTTGGAATTCGCTCTATACTGCTCATTTGGTTTGCCTCTTGGGGAGATTCGTTGTGGCTGTGTTTTTAACCTAAAGGCAAGTGGAATTGAAAATTCAGTTCAATGTAAAGGCGCATTGCGGCCGGGTACCAGACCCACAACCCCTCAGAGATTTCAGGTCGGCCTTTAATACAATCAAGATCCAAAAGGTATCCCTTCCACCTGACCAATTGGAACTAAATAATATTTGGAGCGTTCCAAAGTAAACAGAACTTAAAAAAAAAACAGAACTAATGGTTTTTTCGGCAAAATCAATTTATTTTATTCAAAATAGTCTCCTTCTGCTTCAATACAGCTTTTTGCACGGTCCAAAAGCATGTCGAATGAGTGTTTTAGCTCGTTGTCCGGTATGGTCACCAGTAGGCCGGTGCAAGCCTTTTGAATGCAAATGCATTTTCCGAAAAGAAGGAAGTCGCACGGTGCCATATCAAGCGAAGTTGTTAATGGTTAAAATGTGATTTTTGGTCAAATAATCGGTCAGAAGCGTCGATTGAGTGTTGGATTTTGAGCAATTTTTGGTCGCCAGTCAATTTGAGCGGAACAAACCGTGCACACACCTTTCGTAAACTTAAATGCTATTTTGGAGCTGTTCAATTCCATTTCCATGAATTTGAATGATGATTTCGGCTGATTTTTGATAAATTCACGCACAGTTTCGATGGAATTTCCGGTGATCACGGATTCTGATTGGCGCAAATATTGATTGTCATTTATGTCCTCACGACCCCTTTGGAAACGTTGAATCCCCTCGTGTATTCTACTACGTGATAGGCAATCATCGCCATAAACTTGTTTCATCAATTGCAACGTTTCGGTCAAAGTTTTACGAATTTTAAAACAAAATTTAATATTGGCTCTTTGTTCGAAGCTCATTTTCGCACCGATAACACAAACATACTGACACTTAAAACGCAATAACTTCACTTCCAATAAATGAAATGTCATGAAATTCTCACTGGACAATCGATAAAGATTCTAACGCACTAGTCGACATATAGATGGCGTCAACCAATGGCCTTGGAACGCTCCTTATATATGTATATACATAAACCTTCTAGAAGAAAGGGTATCCTGCGAAAGCAATTCAAACAATAAGGCATATTCGTTGAAACAAATTTATGAATCCAAATTAATTATAATTAATTTTCCGAACTTCAAGGACATCAAGCTATAATTTACAGTTAATCAAGCATATAATTCTCAGGGCGCAAAAAAATATGTTACACGTGCGTCAGTTTTCCGCACGCATAAGAGTCGTCAATTTCAATTAAAAAGTCGAACTCGCATACGTTAAGCCTTGAAGCCAAGAGAAGAGAGAGAGAGAGACAGTGATCGTCATAAAGAAATTAAAGTTGCACGCGTAAACTGTAAATATATTTTGGTATATTTATATGTGATTCGAATATTTCAAATGAACCCTGTCGACATATGCCGAGATGTAGTGACTCCACTCTCGCTCTTCACGCTTGCAAATTTTATGTAAATATACGCATATTTGCAAAGTATATTTCCGCTAACAACTTTTTAGGCGCTCACAACACGCGTTAGTGTTGGCGAAACTTCCGTACAACCGTCAATGTACCGCTAAATCCGCTAATTCTGCCAATCCTTCCACCATTTCCTACGCTTTTGTTGCGACGCATTGCTTGTAGTAAGTTTCCGGTTACATTTTTGCGCGCCTGTAATTTAATTTTTGAATTTTGTTGTGCCGCAATAATGCTGTATTGCTACAGCGCCTAAATATAGACTAGTAGAATTTATATTTTCGTTAATTTCGTGATAAATTTCGGCGAAAATTGCAAAAGTTGTGCGTAACTTTTCATGATTTTGCTGCTACATTTATTTTTATTATACATATATGGTTGTTTCAAACTTTTTACCCCACTTAATATTAGTTTAAGGGCATACTTGTTTCTTATTTATGTCACGCTGGTTTAACTTTTAAATTTTGGAAAGATTGGGATCACTTTTGGGCGTGTGCAAATGTTTGGTAGGGATGATGCTCTGGAAATAATTGTTTTTGAAAACAACTGCAAAAATAATAATAGTATATACCGACATATTTCTAATGCGCTTCTTTGAATCCTCAACGCTTTTTTTCATTGCCAACCAAATCTTCTGGTTGGCCGAGAACATTATATTTTTTGATGCTTTTAAAAGTGATCCATTTAGAGAATAATTAATCTTAAAATTTTAATTTTGATATTTATTGAAGCTCTTTAATTTGATTTTATTATGGTAATAATAATTTTCTTATATTAATTTTATTGAATTTCTGAAACAGGTGGCAACTTTCATGAAAATATATTTTTTTCAATATACTTTCTGTAAACACTTTGGTGCAGTATTTTCTCATATTATTAGTTTTTGAAGTCAAAATTTCAAACAGATGGCAACGCTGTTGGAAAAAGGAATTTAGTAGTTTCCATAGTTTACTTTCAATTTTGCCCCATTTTGTGGCAATGTCTCTTCTCAAAAATATAACCGCTAGAAATGTTTCTAGAATATGTTTATTGCCTTGCCATACTGTGGTGTTAAATGTTCACTTGTAACTTGTAGGTATTTTATTAAAAAGAATGTATGGTAGTAGAAGTCAACTTCTCTCAAACATATTTGTAACTGTTTGCTATCACAGGCTTTTTAAATTGACACCCAAATTTTAATGATTCACATTTATTATCAACTGTATTGTATATAGTTTTTTAATTAGGTGGCAACATTTTTCGAAATAATGTTTTTATTAGCAAGCTGCCTTAACTTGCTTCAAAACGCAGTGCTTTTTTTTATATTATAAATTAAAAAAAAATTGTAAACAGGTGGCAACCTTCTAACTACTACGTTCTATATTTTCTACTTCTTATCACACTCTCTCAAGGAATAAAGTAATTATTTCCATCGCTGCCGTCTACACTTTGATGACTAAATGTATACAATAAAAAATAATATTTTTTTAAACAGGTGGCAATCTTAGAATTTCATTTTTTTATATGTCATATCTTTCTTAATATCAAAACTATTATTATATTGGTATCTGTCCCCACTTTGCTTACTCAATTTTATTGACTAAATATTTTTAAACAGGTGGCAACTTTTTTCCAAATAAAATTTTTATCAGCAATCTGTCCTAATTCACTTTTTTTTAATATTTGTTATATTATAAAGTTTTGAAGTAAAATTTTTAAACGGGTGGCAACTTTCTAACTTCTTAGTTCTATAATGTTTTTACTCAATCCCAAAGAATAAAAAAAATTTACGATCGATTCCCTCTACACTTTGATGACTAAATGTATATTGTAAACTAAATTAACAGGTGGCAACCTTTCACTACAATCAGTTTCATTTAATAACAAATAAATGTTCACTTAAGAGCTTAATAGCATAATCTCAACAGCCAGTCGTGTTCCCATTTATTTTCTTTCTACATATGCTTATACATATATGTATGTACACACATCCATAAGCATATCTATACTTTCTCTCATGGCAGTGCATTGCACTGCAGCACAAAGTGCAATTAATATTGTATGAATAATTCGATTAGAGACTTCCAAGTAAATAGGTAAGAAGCAAAATAATCACAGCTGCATAAATAATCGCGTGTTTTTCTTACTCCACAAATTAAATAAGTTTTCTCATTAATTACTTGATAATTGCTCATTATAAAAAAGCGCGTAGAGTATTAGACAGCGATAATGTTATTACTCCGCAAATTTGTTATTATTTGACTTTTGACTCAATGTGAGCAATGCGTACATAGTACATACGTTCGTATATACAAGCATATGAGAGATACGTATGCACAGTTACTGGCATGAGCTAATTCTAATGATTCATTCGCGACTTTGTCGAGGTTTCCGCAATAAAATCGAAAGTGCATACCAAGCTTGTTAGCCTAGTATGTAGTTGGTTATGAGAAAGCGCGCATTTGTGTTTGCAGTTTGAGATAAACGCAGAGCAAAATTCTGTAGTGGGGATGTGTGATATGGATATACAAATATATAGGTATGTTGTCTCGATAATTGTTATTATTTTCTCGTGAATATTTGTAATGGATCTTTTCATATATTTATTGCGAATTCGTGATTTTTTTCTCTTGTTGCATAACTGTTTCTGTAGCTTACAATTTTGTGTGAAAATAATATATTTAATTGCTACTAAAGCCACTTAACACCATTATTGCTCTTATGTGTTTTTTTATTTATAGTTTATACTAACAGAAATTATAATATGATTTTGAGAATCTTTCTTCAATCAGCGAGGTCTATTGCTTATTTTATACCAGTTGATATACTCAAAGAACATTTTTTTAATTCTGTCTACACTCAACTGACATCCCTTACAATTAGATCGTTCAAAATTGCCCGCAAAAAATCGATCATTCATATGCTCTAGCCCAACTACAATAAAGGATGTAAAGAAGATCATGTAATGCTTTAAGAGCGACAATTTTTATACTGAGACAAATGTTAAGCAGTTCCCATAACAACAGGTTCTAGGTTGCCGGAACTTAGCCGAATCTACTTGTATATCCAACAAAAATCTGTCAACTCGTCTGCATGCCGCAAAACTTCTTTTTCGATTATTTTCAACTATTAGTAAAAAATAAAAGAAAAAAGAAAAAAATGTTTAGGCATTTTATAAGTTGGAATTTCATTGAACTAAAATTGTAAACAATGAACAGCTGTTTGAGTAAAAATAAGCAAATAACCATACAACATAGGATGCTCACGGAGCATAGAGGTTATTTTTAATCTAATAATCACATAACCCGATAACCACCTTACCGTGAACAGCCTAAATGAAGTATTAGGGCAACAACATTTTTGCAGTTTACTCACCTATATACGAGTATCAATATACCGCACACATTGAAGCTAAAAATGCCCAGTTTTTCGCATTTCATTAGTCACAGATATTTTTTAAGACTTCAATGTCTCTATTTGCCGTTACAAATGTGTTGCTTCCAACGTCTAGAAAACTTCAGTCTGATTACTTAAAACCTGAAGAACAAGTCTAATATATTTCCTTCTGGGTATGACAAAATGTCTGGCAAACTTTAATTTAAAATCATTATTGCTACAACTGAAATTTTTGAATTTCAAGTAAATGTCAGCTTCGCAAAAGAAGTTGTTATTTTATGAAAAAATGCAAACTTCACAGTGGCTTTAAAGAATCGAAATTTTTTTCCCTGGGAAATATCTATGAAGCTTGTATCAAAATTACAAGTCAGTCAGAGAAATTTTTTCCCCAACTCTGAAAACAGAGTTTCAAGAACAACGGGTTTGGGAGCTGATTGCAATAAATTTAAAAATGACAGCATATCTCCGAAAGTATTTTTCAGATAAACTTAAAATTCTCGGAGATTATTTTCAAACAAATAACGAATACAATGAAGAGAATATGCAAAATATATATTTTTTTTGTAATTCGGTATGGACATAACCCATTAAACTAAATATACATTTTTTCCAAAATGGAATACTTTTAATCCATAAACTCGATATCAATATTTTTGACACACCCTAATATATTATAGTATATAGTATGTAAATATTTATGCACGCTTTTTATTTATATTTCTGCATGACTCAACTAAGGCAAACCGGGAATTCGACTACTCTTAACTGACTTTGAATACCTTAAAGTTTTTTCAAATGAATATTCCACTTAAAAACTTTTATAATAAAAGCTAATTTAATTTTACTAAAAACACATCCTTTATTTTAGAATCATTTTGAACAATTTATGCAAACGTATTCATATTGATGATACATTTTTATTAAACAAATTGTTTGTCATAAAATTTATGATAATTTTTGCACGATGATTCAGTTTCAAAACTTTTGTAATAAAATTAGTTTAAATTTTACTAACAATGTATGTTAAATTTTTGATTTCTTTTGTATAAATTATACAAACTTATAATAACGATAAAATTTTATAAGAAAGAATTGTGTCTTCATGCGGTCTGGATTCTGTTTTCAAAATTTTCATCAAAATTGTTTGTTATGAAATTTTGTTTTTGTCATACATTTTGTATCCTATTATCGTATTTACAATACTTGTATAAATTTCACTTCACTTACTATAGATTATATAGAATTTAAACATATAGTATATGAGAAAGTATATATATACTTCTGTCTTTTAAATTCACTTTAAAAAGCCTACGCTCTCCTTCAAACGTCAGTGCTCTCGCGCACATAATTCCCAGCCTTATTCGCCAGCTGATTCCTTTCGCTGTGATAACGCTCCACATCCATGAAATCGTAGAGGGTCGCCGCCAGAGAGCCCTCTTTCTCGCCGTGCCGCTTGGCTGGCGTAAACATATTGCGATTAACTGCCTCCACCGGCTTTGGGGCAGCAGTCTCCGTCACTAGCGTTTCCTTTACTTCCTCCTCCTGTTCAACTGCAGGCTGCACCACCTGTGTATGAAATACATAGTTGTTGCTGTTTTGTGTCTGTGATTGCACAGCCGATAGCTTCAACTCCAATTTGGCGCTGCTTATGTAAACCTTTGGTTCATCGCTTTTGAAATCGGCTGGTGTGGGTGGTGGTGTGGCGGGCATGGACGCGGGATAGCTGGCTACGTCGGCGGACATGTTTGTTTATTTTTTATTAATTGTAATTAATTTACTATTTATTGAAGAAAAAATCAGTCTCAAGTATTTTTAGTTTTTATATGAAGCACTCGCGTTTTTACTCAGTTTACAAGCGCTCACCGTTATCGCTACCAACTCGCCGACGTTTCTTTTGTGACTAACTGACTCACTGGCTTATGCGTGCCTTGGCGAGCGCTCAGTGCGGTTTTGCGCTTGTTGATTGTTGTTGTTCGTTTGTAAATGTTTTTGTTTTTTTTTTCGAAGTTCTGCATTTGGGCGTCGCCGTCAACGCGTTGGTATGTTTACGCTTTATTGTTGTTGGCTTTTTTATATATTTTTGTTGTTGATATCGTCATCAGCGTCGTTTGTATTCAAAGTGGCTCGTTTTTATTGTGGGTTACTTTTAAATTTTTTTTTTTAATATTTTGTAGCATTTTAATATTCTCGAGTTATCTTGAAGTGTTTGTGAATAATCAGGTAGGCGTTCGATTGGCTTTTGAAGGCTAAACGCTGGGTTATTTGGTATTTAAGAAAATAGGGTGTGGAAAAGAAATAAATTTCCGTAACTTTCATTCTGACCACCTCATTAATTTAAGTCTACCTGCCTGTTTTTGTTAGTAGCGTCCTTCTAATGTTCCGTAGAACCCCAGTACTCCTTGCTATTCGGATTTATCACTGTTGTGAGACCTGTTGGGGTTGTCCGTGAATTCATTTATGAAATGCTTCATTACATCTTTTACAAATACTTTTTTTTTGGGTAGAAATATTGTTAAATATCATTCGCATGTTAGAATAAAGTGTTTTCTGGTGATTTGTTTTGTGAAGAGGTGTTTTATTTGATAAATCTCCAGAAGTTTTTTTCATTTTGGGTAATTTTGGATTCCCTTGATATCGTAGCCGATCTCTAAGATGATCAGAGGTGAGAAAGATTTTGTATTCACAATTATCTAAAAAGAAAGAAAATTTTTGACTAGAGGTAATGATCGAAAAAATTGAATTGATTTTTGACAAAATGGCAGCTTGCATGTTTGCAAAAGAAATATTTCTTCTGAAATATTTATTTTTAATAAAAGCTTAAAAATTTAAGTTTTTATCAAATATTTATTACCTTATCCATCATATGTATTAATAATAATATGAAAGTTTGTATCCGATCGATTCAGACCTTTCGGAAAAACGTTCCTGATTCATTCTGAAAACATGGTTCTGAGGGAAAAGAGTTTAACATTTTGAGATCCTAAAACAATGAATTCAGAAAAATACGTTAATATTTTTGGAAAATACGATATGCATTCGATATAACAAAATCGGTTATTTGAAATTCACAAGTGGCTATAACCAGAGAATATATAAGGTTATTCTGTTCTCTGATATAACCCCTGACCCTGTAGTAATTTTAACACCAGTGAATCTTTTGTAAAACATTCACAAATTTATATAATTAAACCTTAGACAACATCTTCAACATCTCAAGGTCGTTTTCAAAATATTCTAACCTATCAAACCAAATTGCAGCTCAAATATTTTTTTTATATAAAACAACCAAGCACAAAAAATATACTTTGACCCATCATTTTGCCTTCCACTGACCCCATCCGAACTACCACCGAAATAAAAACAAAATAAAATAAAACAAAAACAAAAATAAAATAAAAGCAGCTACAACAACAGCATAATTTTTGCACGTTCAACATATGCGGATCCACTTCAAGTCAAATTAAATTCTTGTTAATAAAATTTCATACACGTTCTTTGCACACTCAGCGCATAGTCAGCAAAGGTAAGAAACAACAGCAACAAACAGTAGTATTGCAAACACAGTAGATAACAATAAAAAGCCCACTAACAACAACAACAGCGCCAATGAAGCGAAACACCTTAACAAAACAAAACGCTAAGAAACAAAACGAGTAAAAAAGTCAAAGTCAAAGCCAAATAGAGTGTGAGAAAACAAAAAAAATACAACAACAGCAAATAAAGCACTCAATGCTTATACGCTTGTCACTGCCAACTTCATCATTATCACCATCATATTCATATTAGCGTCAGTCGCTGAGCAACAGCAACCACACTATCTTCGCACTAACAAAAAAGTACAAAAATGCAACAACAACAATCACAACAACACTAAGTCATGCATATGCGTTTGAATGTGTGAAATCCCCACAGCACAACACCTACGCCACTTTGCTGAATTATGTATTTCGTACAACAAACATAGTGAAAACAACAACAACATTGCAAATTTGCCATTCACATTTTTTGTGCTTTCGTTGACTACGACAGTACAGTGGCGGCTCCACATTTGGTGCTGTGCGCTCAAATTGAGAGTGACAGTAAAGCTGTTTTGAATATTCAGTGGAAGATTTGCTTTTGTTGTGATTTTCAGTTTCCTGCGTTCTTATACCCTGAACAGCGTCTGTAAATACACGAAATAGTCCCTCGCTTTTTCGCCTCGCTCGCGCCTTGAAATTTAGCACACATCCTTTTCTTACCAAAAAGCTACGCTTTCATCGGATACGGACAGATCGGATCATCATAGGATACAGCTTTCATACAAACTAATCGGTCAAAATCAAGTTCTTATATGGAAAATTACTCTTTTTAAAAAGATATCAACACGAAATTTTGCGAAAATTATTATTTAAGGTAATACTATAAATCCTTAACATTTTGTTCAGATCCGATTACTATAGCATATAGCTGTCATACAAACTGACCGATCGAAATCAAGTTCTGGTATGGAAAAGTTTTGTATTTGACAAAATGTCTTCACAAAATTTAATACGCATTATTCTTCAACGCAACGGTATAATATCCGTATATATTTGGTCAGATCGAACTACTATACTGTATAGCTGTCATACAAACTCATCAATCGAAATCAAGTCCTTGTATGGAAAACACTCGATATCTTCACGAAATTTGGCATGGATTATTCTTCAAGGCAACACTACAATCTCTGAATAAATTGTTTAGATCGGACCACTATAGCATATAGCTGAATTTAAAACCTGACCAATCCTAATCAAGTTAAATATTTTTATACCCTTTTATACTACAAGAAAGGCAACTGTGTAAGGTATATTTACATAACATCCGCGTTTAGGATGTTCTTTTTTTGTTTTGCTTTTTTCGCTTTATGTTGCAGCTGCTCATGTCATAAGCCATGCGTTCTTATGCGACTGCCTTCCCAATGCCTTATTGCTTCGGCGCGCAACATCTACAGTCATTCATATATTTGTATTTCTTATTTATTTATCTCTTGTTATTGCATTATTTCGCCTCTCTCTGAAAACCAATCAAAATACATTTATGAGTTCGCCTCGTATAGCTTGCCTTAACGATTTTCATTTCTTTTTTCCTCGTCTCAACATATTTTACTCTTTTATTTTGCTCATATCAACGTCATGTGCTTTCATATGCTCTGAATTATAAGTAATCACATAATCTCACATTTGTATGTTTTAATAACAATAACAATTTTTGACACATGCACTCGCTGGTATTGTGAACTGCACTCGTGCGCTACATTTATACGATGAGTCATTTGCGGCTTTCAGATAATTTGTGTGCGTTGGGTAGCGTGGTGATTCGCTGACGTTCCATTTAGCGACTATTCAATACAATTACAAATGTATAATTTACAACTGTATTAAAAAATTTTTAAGTAATAATACAAAATTGCAAAATCTGTGGAAGCTTAGAAGGCTTACAACATCGGCATTCTGTCATTTCTAATGTCTATTAGTCATTACCGAAGCTAGCTGCTGCAGTCTTATTGGTTAGGTGAATCATATGTGGTATAGTATAACTTACAGCTATTACTAAGAAAATATCTAAAATGTATGTAATTCGTGTTATTTTCCTTGAAAAATTCTACTCCATTCTCGTATTTTATCTTCTATAAGCTTCATATTAGACCTATTCGTACATACTATTGAGCCTTTTACGAGAGAACTAACGGTGGTTAACAATGTATATATTCCAACGGATTTAAATTCTGAGCATGCCGAGGTATTCATTCTGACCGTGAATCGGACTTTTTACTCTTAATATTCCTTCTTTCTAGATTAAGCTACTAGTATTATGTAAACGTAGTTGAAGGAAACATAGCTTTTGAAGAACTTTCCATTTTTGAACATTTCACCAAAACCTGTTGGTGTTTCCATTTATTAATTTTTCTCATTCACTAATTGCTCGTTGTTACACAAATCAAGTAACGCACCCTAGTAAATTGAAAACATAAACCAAAGTCTCAAGAAATTTTTGAGTTAAATTAATTGAAATTGATTGAGACTTGAGCTAGCTACCGCTTCGAAGCTGAATTCACTACTGCATTTGTAGGGATACTGGAACTGAATTTTTTCGTGATAAAAATTAAGCATTAAATAAAAAACATCTTCACTATTTTATTACAAATCCTTACAAGCATGTTAACGGTTAGCCCAATTTCCATACACTGGTTACAAGTCTTGAGTGGGAAGGCCTTTAGTGTCTTCATTGAAGTTTGTTTTTCGGTTTCTGCTAATTTTTGGTGCGTCATTACAGATTATTAAACAGTTTTGATATGACATATGTACATAGTCAAACAGCGACGTCGTTTTTCAAAAGATTAAGTTTTTTTGGAACGAGACTAGCTTCACGCTTCATACCCAAAATGAGTTAAAAGTGACAAAAATGAAAAAAATATCCTTTGATATCACAAATCTCTATTACCATCAGGATGATTTTCCATCACTGTTTCTTTAAATTTTTCAATGTTATCGTCAGTAACACAGGAGGATGGACGACTCGCATGAGGCTTTAACGTGTTATATGGGTTTCCTCGGGTAAAAGACAGCCTTTTCCAACATTTTTTTTTCATATAAAAAATTAAATATTTTGTTAAAATTTTTTGTTACAAAATTAACAAAAAAATTCTGAAATTTTAGGGAAAAAATATTTTTAGCTTGGTCATTGCGACGCCCTTTCCGTAACCCCTCGGAAAAAAGATGCGCCCGCGTTGGCAGGATGACATCTTACGGAATCACCTAAAATAAAAAATACGTGTTTTAGTTAAAAGCTTAACTTAGAACTTGAACGAAAAAGTACTTAAAATTGGATTTTTGGCAGACATTTTAACAAAAAAAAATTACAATTTCGATGAAATTTTTTTTTTTCAAATAGTTGTAATCGAAAAAATCCCTTGTCCAAAGCTTTAAGTATTGTAGTATGTCAAAGACCTGTGTAAAATTTCATGAAGATCGGCTTAGTAGTTTTCGAGAAAACCTGCCAATCGACTTCAAAAACACAGTTTTCAGAAAAACAAGTTTAAAGACGTCGCACTTAGCCTAGCCAGCCTTGAGCGCACGAGTTCTCAAGGCTGTATCTCCGAAACTATTACTCTTTAACATTTAGAGTAGGCCTATTACATTGTCAATTTACCTTATTATTATTGATGTAGGCTTCCTTGATCATTAGGGATTCCGTTAGAGTTGATCTTATATTTCTGAATTAGTTAGCGTTATTTTATTATATCAATAGTTCTTGAAATCCCACATGAAAAAATGCATATATCATAATACCAGTACTATTACCAATATAATACCAATAAAACCTCCATTATTTGATTTAAGATTTAATTTATTACTTAAATAAATACTTGTATTAATGATAAGTGTGTCTGATAACTAAATAAGTTTGGTTATCATTTTAAAATTGCCAAGTACCATTTAAAAGAGCCAGTATAACTATTTTGTTCAGTATTTAGATTTAATCTTTGATTTATTTTATTGATAAGTTATGAATGAACTAATTTGCACCTAACTGCTTGTATAATTGTCGAGTTTTGTTAATGGTTAGGCTTTCTGAAAGGCTTTTTTCTATAACGAAAGTAACGAATGAACGACATGTTATATAAACCGATATGCGACAACCAAACACTTACAAAGTGGCGAATCGAACACATAGTTCACAATATGAAATTAGTTTTCAAATATCGTGAGTATAATAAAATATTATAAAATTTTATAATATTTTAATAAGATATCTATAAGAAAACAGAATTTAAATGCAGCGACCAAAAGTGGCAAAGACGGTAAATAAAATTAGACGTTATATCAAATATATAAACCAGTTGAGTAAAGCTCCTATGTCATTATTATTACATTAGCTCAGCCACTTCCTTAATAAAAATGTTATGATTTTTGAACAAGTAAACATCTGTGCTGGAAGAACATAAAATATATTTATTTAGTGCCTACCGCATAAATACAAGTTACGTCTAGTTTTGACACAATTATTTCACATAACAAGTTTATGTAATAAATGTTTTGTGCATCATAAAACATATGGAAAAAATTTGCTACCAGAAACTAGTTTTTAGAAAGCTTTAAAAATCTAAGGCAATAAAACAGGCAATTAAAAATTAACATAAATGTCATAAAACATTTACCAGAGGGTATCGGAACTAGTCAGTTTTTGGTGTCAGTATATTTTTTAGGTACATAGTTACCTTTGGTTTGGTATTTCTGTAACCGAAGAACCGAAAATAAGAATAATAAGATTTTTGGGGATAGATATTTTTCGAACAGGCTCCAGATTATATTGTTTTCAAAAGGAAAAGTTCTTTGAAATCTATCGAGCAGCTTTTGAGCTTCATTGGTGACAAGTTCAAAGAGCATAGTTTAGTGAAAAACGCATTTGAAGTTTAAGCTGAACGCTCCAGAGCATGAAAGAACCCTTTGTTAAACATTGAATAATGCGGAAAGTATTTTTCGTATGTACTTCCAGTTTTCAGAGAATATTTTTAAGTCATTTACTTTAGGTGAATGCAAAAAAAAATCGATTTTTTGAAAATTCTGATCTCTACTTTTTCAGAGTGAAGGCTGCAATGGCATAAGTTTCTTCGAAAATAATTTTCGTAGAGATATCAACGTCAACAAGAAAGGTTAGAAGGGTAGTTACTAACTACTTTTTGTATTCCAAAATTATATATAAATCATCTGACTCGATTATCAAAAGAGTTCAGCTGCGATTCGCATGTTTTAAGCAAGTTTTTACAAATCAGCAACTCGATGATCTCGGAACATTAACTTGATGAATATTAAGTGGATCAACATTGCCTTTTAATTTGTTCTGGTTCTGGCAAATTTGGGAGATCAAGATTAAATACACACTAAACTTGGCAGTCAATTAGCTAAAAAAAATGGTCTACACAATAATATGTTAAACTGGACTTGAGTGGGCATAGTCCCAGCGATAGTTGTCTCCAAATGTCCATTTCTACATATATACTTATCTAAGTAAATGTAATGTTTCCTACCAGACACCCATCAACACTTAAAAATTGCACCCACTCACTACCTTTATTTCCTGAGTAGTACATATGTATTTCTCATGCAGTTTCATTATCAAATCAGTAAAAAGATTGATTTTGATAATTTTAGTTATTAAATATATAAACTCAACATTCATGATGACATCATTTTATACCACAAACTCAAGATAAGAAGTTTAAATATAGCGGTACACCTTATCATTTGACATACCTTTTTCACTTGAGTAAATAGCATTTTATGTTTATGTTTCATATTTTGTTGTGCCGGTGAATAACTAAATATTCGGTTATTTGTAAATCTGCGACATAAACAATAAGCATTTTATGACATTGTCTTATCAAGCGCTAAGCATGATTCAAAACCAAAATTAAACAAATATATATTTACAAATGATAAAAACTCAGTAAACCGCATCTAGGGTGTGGTTAAACTAATATTTGTTCAGTGAAATGCAAAAAAACAAAGTTTTAAACTACAGTAATATTTTGCAATCTCGCTTCCTTCAAATAATGGTTGACAGCACTTCAGATATTTTCGGTATTATCGAAAAATCAAAATTCTTACTAAGTAGAGTAGTCGATCTATCATTAATGCGTTCATCTATAATAGGAAGGCAGCACTTTTTTAGTTGTAGTAAATCGTAAATTGTTATATTTGTCCTTATTAGATTTTTCCTGTCAGAAAAGTTCCGAAAAAGGAAAACAAGTTTCTTGATTGTATAATTAGAATTTATCTACGAATATATACATAATTTTCTAGCTGCTGCGAACATAAAATCAATTGAGTGTCTTAACAAATTGACTTTACTTTTATTAAGCGAAAAACTAAGGAGCATCTAGTCATTTAAACTAGTTGTATGTGTGTCAATGTTTTTGAGTGTAGGTGGCAACGACAATTGCACCTCAATTGCACATCAATCACATTGTCCACGCCTTTTCAATGTAGCGAACAAATGAAGTCACTCAAGTCAACATTTGGAAATTGAGACAGAAATATTGAACTATTTCTTACCTAAGTGCATATGTATGACGTGTGGGATTTGGATGCTTAGATATATGTATATGTAGAAATCTTTATACAGATTTATTGCTATGACGTATGTTACAATAGGTTTTTTTTAGACTAATGGTTTTCAATGAAGCAACACTTGTTTCGGAGTTGGTCTTTTTGACAGCTATATATATAGAAGCTGTGATAAAAATTGAACGATGGGCGTGGCACCGCCCACATTTTGGTGAAACCACATATCTCGTGACCCGCTCTACCGATTTCAACCAAAGTTTTCACGTGAGATTATTCTGACATTCCCATGCCACAGTGTATAACACAATCTGAATTCCATTTGAAACTTTCACTTTCCAGTATACAAATCAAGAATGAAGTAATATATCAGGATAAAACTTTGTACGAATACTGCATTTAAGATGTGCTATGATCTATGACTAAAAATTGCCTGCATCGAATTGAAAGCGTTACGGCCCCTAAGTACTCAATGGTACCAGTGCTTATAGTTGACTTTTTACCGAAAATATCGAACAGTGTGAAGATATATAATTGAAATTCAGAGAGAATTATTTTCAACTTACTTAAAAAATGAAACCACTGATAATGTTAATGTCAATGGGAGGCACCATAGAGCTATGATTAATAACTTTGTATGCCTGATTTGGAGAATGCTGATATAGACGATCTTTGGTTCAACAAGGCGACGCTACTGCTATGCAGCCAATGAAATAATCCATTTATTAAAGGAAATTTTTAGGTAGTGCACTATCTCACGTCGTGTTTCTGTGGTATGAACTCCCAGATCGGTTGAGTTAACACCTCTAGACAATTTTTGTGAGTTTATTTGAAGTAGTTTGTTTAGGTGGATAAGTTCTATAAATTGGGTCTCGTGGCCGAAGCACTGCAAGCACTTGCCTAAAATAATTTTAATAACATAATTGCAAATCCTTGTCTTTATAACAAAGTTAAGCACTTGGCCATAATATTCAATTATATCCGTTTCAGTTCTTTATGAAAACCACACATCTCAAAAACATCGTTTATTTAAAATATTAGTATATACATATCTATGTATATCAATTAATGTATACAGTTACCTAAGAATTTGATAAGACCAATTTGCATATATTTTTATCTATTTCAGTGTAAAAATAAACTTTACTCCCTAAAATCCCATACTCCAAGTAAATAAAAATGGTTCCAAATTAGTATTCCATAACAGCAAAAAAAAATATATTTTTATTTTTATAACCATACCAGTACATGCTTATATGCCACTCATGTTTAAAATACTCAAATACTTAATACATCTATTTTATATTTATGAACTCATATTTACTGATAAGACTGCATACTTCCGCTTACTTCAATGAACTATAAAAAGACTATGATATATTTCTCTTGTAGACTACTAATGTACGATATACGAGTACCATATGTACCCAGTAAAATTTGAGAGAAGTCTACGCGTACATGAAAAGAGTGCTACAAGCGGATTGTAAAGTTCAAAAATAATCAACCTTTATATAAAATATGTATGTATATTTTAGAGTAAGATCTGCCTCTTGGAGAAATCACCTTCGTAACTCTTCTCAAATCATTACTACAGAGAGCACCGCTTCAAAAGTAGCTGCAAGTAGTTATTTCAAAATTACTGGCGTGATTTATAAGGTTTCATATAAGATTCATAGAAACATTCGCTCGAAGTTGAGATCACTTCCAACTCCCCAATTTGTTACGACGCTGAGATACCTCTGCTTCAACTCGTAAACGGTACTCAGGAACTTTGACTATAAGTGCTTTTAAGCAGATCGTTAACGACCAGGATCAAAAGAAGAGGAGAGAGATCCATCTTGTGGGTTTCTCCTATTCAAATTACGTTATTGAAAGCTCCCTCAAAATCAATAAAGGTCCCAACACGATAGTATGCAGAGCAGTATTCACTGACTTGCTTTTACAATAAGTATGTTGCGCTCCAGATATATGGTCCATTGGAATGGGCTTCTTTATGTACCAACCCATCAACTCTCCAGGGTTTTTAGTAAGGAGGAGGAGAGGCTGATGGGTTTAAAGTCCTTGGCCGTAACGTGAGAGCCCTACCCGCCATCGGGATGAACGTAACTCTAACTCGTCTTCGGGCGCAGTCTAATGTACTTAGTTCACAAAGATAGGTGCCAACCAGCTGCATGCCAATGCAATACAAAGACTACAAAGAGAGAGAGAGAGGCACGGTCGCTTCGTGGAATGTTTTCGTGTTTATGATCACATCGATAACCAATACTCTCCATGAATAACTTAGTTCTGCAGTAGGCACAAACTAGGTCGATTTACTTGTGGGAAATATACATACTTGAACATATGAATACTTCTACGGATGTATATCCATACTTATTACATATATACAATATGCATTTGCATATATATAAGTACAATGCTATATATATATGTATATATATACCTATGTACATATATAGGTTTATCACTTGAACGCCGTGCCTTCCAGTTTGTAAGCAAACACTTTCTTTTATTATTTTCAGCCTCCTTATCAGCAATTCGTAGTATTTTTGAGTTTTTTCATCGTAATAACATAATCAAAAATACAATACTCACAATTTAGTCATTGTGCATATTTGTTTTGATGACAACTTTTGTTATTATGCAACCGAAGATAAAAAAAGTTATCTTAAATACACAATAAATATTCGGAAAATTATTGAAAGTCATATTTTGTTAATCAGACATTAAAATATAATCATTTTTTCAATAATATTAGCCACTTTCATGTTGCTAGAGAGTTTTAAGCGAAAACATTTATTTTGAAAGTCGAATTAATGTTGTTGTAAATATACATATGTGTAAATATTTATTTGCACATTCAAATTAAAATTACTATTTGAATTTAAAAAGTAACTGGTAATTGTGATATGTAAAAAGAAATCGAATTAATTATTTTTTATGCCCAGTCGTTATCATATGATTTTGCGAAGTGAAGGAGTTTTGAAATTTGGAATGAATCAAGTTACAATATTATAAAATATATACACGTTTAGAAATATTAAAAACTGTTATACAATTTCTTAAAGAAAATTTAATATTGTTATATTTATTATATACTATAGTTTATAGTCTACTCTTTGTTGGCTCTATGCGCGAGCTATTTCGTCGCGTGGGTGGCGTCAGTTGCCTTATATAAAATAAAATTCATTATCGTCAAACCAAAAATGGCCGCATAAATGATTATTATTTAACTGTTAATAGATTTGGTCAGATAACTATAATATGGATATATATGTATATGGACGTATATGGCAAAGTGTTGGCACGAGTTTATTGTCAACACGTCTACAAATATACATATACATACATGTATGTACAAATATATAATATACAACTTTAAGATACATTTACAAAACTATTGTATACCTGTTATGATATGAGCTAAAAACTTGAAAATTTATAGAAAATAAGAATTTAATATTTGTGTGTTGGAAATATTCTTCTTCTTTACTGGCGTAGACACCGCTTACGTGGTTATAGCCGAGTTAACAAAATCGCGCCCGTCGCCTCCTCTTTTCTCCATTTGGATCCAATTCGAGATACCAAGTGCAGCCAGGTCCTTTTCTACCTGATCTATCCAGAAATGAGGTGTGTACTGAATCGAAAACCTTTAAAGCTGGAGTGTTCTCCTCCATTCGGACAACATGTCCTTGCCTACGTAGCCGCTGTCTCTTGATTCGCTCAACTATGTTAATGTCGTCGTACTATATATCTCATACAGGTCATCGTTCCACCCACCGCGGTATCCACCGTTGCCAATGCGCAAAGTACCATAAATCTTCCGCAAAGCTCCTTTCTCGAACACTCTTAAGGCCGACTCACCACATGATGTCACTGTCCATGCCTCCGCACCATATAGCAGGACGGGAATGATGAATGACTTATAAAGTTGAGTTTTTCTTCGTCGAGAGAGCACTTTATTCTTCAATTGCCTACTCAGTCTAAGGTGGCACACGTTGACAAGATTTATTCTGCGTTGGATTTCGAGTCCGACGTTGTTGTTGGTGTTAATGATGCTTTCAAAATAGACGAAATTATCTACGACTTCGAAGTTAAGACTGTCTACAGGGACGTGGGAGCCAAGTCCCGAATGCGACGATTGTTTGTTTAATGACAGGAGATATTTCGTCCAACCCTCATTCACTACCAGACAAGCTTCTTTTTCCACTCTTCCTTTTTGTACAGTCAAAAGCAGCTTTGAAATGGGCGAAGAGGTGTTGTGTGTCGATCCTTTTTTTCGCGGGTATTTTCCAAGAATTGGCGCATGGAGAATATCTGGTCAGTTGTTGGTTTTTCAAGTCTGAAGCCACACGGATAAGGTCCAATCAGGACCTTAATCCTTCACACAGTACGCTCGATAGAAGCTTATATGCGATGTTAACGAGGCTTATCTCAAGGTAGATGATGCAGATTGTGGGGTCTACCTTTTTTGTGGATTAGAACACACTTAAATTCCAATCGTAGGGCATGCTTTTGTCCGAATATATTTTACAAAGAAGCTTATACATGCTCCTATCAGTTCTTCGCCGACGCATTTGAATAACTTCACCGGAAATTCATCACTCCCCGCCGCTTTGTTATTCTTTTGCTATTCGAACTTTTTCATGTTTGGGCAATGGAACGTCTAATCCATTATCATCGAGTGGGGAATTGGGTTCATCAACTCCTAGTGTTATGCTTTTATTTGCATTCAGCATTCAGTTACCATTTCGTTTCCATAGTAATTATGGAAATACCCTTCAAATAAAATTCTTAGGGCACTGGAAAAATAGAAAGTAGATTAGAGTTGTTAAATTGTTACCATCTGAATAACTTCTCTTCGAAATATTTTTACTGTCAATTAAAGTTAATTAAATTTAATAGGTATATTAAAGCACTGCATTAACCTTTCAGTCAAAAATTTCCACGCAATAAATATAAAATTGTTTTTGTATATAAGATTGAAAGATGTCTCAACTGAATTTGCCATCAAGAAAGACCAACATCAACTGTCGCGTAGATATTTGACGAGCTTATTATATTTTGTGTGATAAACACTTGTACAAGAATGTGCCTAATATAAGCTGAAAAGGAAACTATGTGGATATAATTTTTCAACATATTTCAACCCCAAATCGAATAAGTCCATAAATTATGGACTACCTTAATACGGAGGATATTTTTTACTACCAAAACAATTTTAAACACACTCTTAATAAAATTCAAGCCAAATACCGGCTTTAAATCTTCGCACTGCCACTAACTACCTTTGATGTATTTAAGATGAGTGGGTGCAGTAATTACCATAAATATATGCATATATATACGTACTCGTATATATCTTTTTTACATCCACATATGTATACCCTAAAAAAGAATAAAAAAATAATATAATTTTTTTGTGAGTGGCTGCAACCCATTAACTGATTGTTAACAAGCAATAAATAGGTTTAAGCTGCCAGTAGGCAAAAACATGCGGATTTAATGAAAGGAGAGAGTTTAATTAATTAATATTGATGGCGTTTTTTTTGCTTTACCAAATACATAAACCTACCGCAATCTTTATCAATCTTTTCAGACTTTTTATGCTCTACATTTATTATGTGTTGCATATGTAGTTCAAAAGAGTTTTTTTTTTAACATAACAGTTATTAATTTAGATTATATAGAGTTTAAGTATGGATAAAGTAAATTTCTCGACTCTCGTACATAAACTAGATGTTCTAAACTTTCAACAAAGATGTTTTTAATGGGTACCTTCTTATCTTTAAAATAGAACCCAGCGAGTAATACTTGAGGATACTCTTTCAGATTCCACTAATGCTTATTGGGTGTTCCCCAAGGTAGTCTTCTTGGCACGATTATGTTCTTGCAATCTATTACCGATGTCTCTTCTGTAATAGAATCCTAAAAAATTTTATTATGTCTACAACGTCGTAAAGCTTTTTAAATCTTAAACTTCAAGTGATTACTGTGTGGGTTGCAAACAGACTTAAACAATTTGAAAAATTTAAGACGGTGTACTTTTCTTGTAAATCTGCATTCGCCTCTACTTATGTAATAAAATACTATATACTATAGCAAGTTTTTAACTTTGTTGATTTGAGAGTTACTATGAACCCTAAGCCTAATTTTAATCTTTATATTCATATCATTGCCTTGAAAACAAAAGGTTTTCTCAGTTTTCTTAAAGGTTGATCTAAAGAATTTAGAGGTTCGTATGTTACTTAAACAATTTTTACAACTTTGGTTGGACCTTTATTGGAATACTTGTATAGTTAGCTGTGTTGTATTGAACCCTAGTTATCAAAACCATTCTGACAAGTTACAGTATGTTCAAGAACAATTTTTTAGTTTCGTGTTGAGGCATACCCGACAGGATTCTAGGTTAAGTCTGCCGACATTTACTAGTCGTAGGGATATACTTGGCATTATATTCTTAGTTAAAATCCGGAATAGAATATCTTCTAGTTCTTTTCTCCTGTCTGAAGTTAAACTTAACACCCCGGTTCACTTTTCGAGGCAGTTTAGTCCCTTACTGTTAAAATGCATGCTATGTAGTCTTTTCATTTCAATTTCTCTTTTGTGACAGCCCGATTAAGATGAAATATTTACTGTCCTCCATTTTGCCAAATAAGTGAGGCAGTCGATTGATACGAATTTTCCATCAGCAGAATCAGTCATATACAGGAACAGGTAGGAATCGCTTTGTGTCAAGTTCGGTCTATATAGCGGACATATAAGAATCATCATCAAGCTCCTGGAGATTATGGCGATCTCAATGAAGCTCTATTGCTCTTCTATGGGTCAAATCTGGCTGCTGTTGGACGATTGCTTCAGACATTCGAATTGACATAGTAATTAGGCCGTGTGGGAGCAGCTTATAGCAGATAATTCCCTGCTCCTCAATCCTGCATTGGTTAACGTTTTATCTCACCGGAAGTCTGTCGATTTTGGTGTCTATTATTATTATATTATCCACTTTGGACCCATCAATATAAATTCTTATCCCTTCGTCGCTGTCCACCCCGCCCCTTTGTCATACATCTCTTGTAAGGAAGACAATACTAGAATCCGTTATTAAGTTCAATTCCATAGGATTACGAAAATCTATGGTATGGATAGAAACGAGAAGTTACTAAGAGACTAAGCATTTCCCTTGTTACAGGCGCCCAATAGGGAGCATGCCTTCAGTCTGAGAGCAGACTTCGCAACAGTTGCTTACAGAACAAGTTTATTGGCAGTTATGTAAAATGACGCTAGTGCTTGACTTGGCGTTGGCTGCCCCTATCACCAGCCAGGTATTATTTAATAATGACGGCATAACTTCTGGAGTACGGTATTTTCTACTGAGCAATGCTATCTCTGTCTTTCTATCATTTAAATTTAGACCGCACGATACGGCCCATCGGTTTAAGTCGATTAATATTGTTTTATAAAGTTAGTGAGAGTATTTGGGAGTTTACTTCTTACCGAAACCGTCACATTATCAGCATAGACCACGATATGTACCCTCTTCTTTCTCTCCGCTTTTTGAGACTCAGAGAAGTGGAGATAACATACATTTCCATATTATTAAAGGAGAATAAACTCTCGCAATTTCTCAATTGGGTTTTAAAATGAGAGGTTTTTACATAAAGATTCAAAAGTAGTATGAATTTAATCTGGTAAAAACGAACATTTTACCCAATAATCTTTTCTATTTGTATAAATTTTTAACCCCTTGTCAGCTAACGCATAATATATAATACTATTAGATTTTGTTGTATAATCCGCACCAAATTCCAAAATTGTATTTTTCTAACCCGATTTATTCGAACGACAGATTATGCACAATAAAAGGCAACAATACTGTTGTGGTATGTGTGCACTTATCTAAGATTATACTTTTTGGTCAGCAAACCAGTAGCAAATTGCCTGTCAATCATGTACCGTTGTATCAATCAAAACGAAATATCAAAATCAAACAGGAATTTCGCGCATGAATGGAACTTGGTGTAAAGATAGCAAAATCATATGAATATATACTATACATATCGATATGTATACATATTGCTTTATGTATATGAAAATTCATAGCACGCTGTACAATATTACCCTTTTAAAATTATTTACCGCGTGTTGATTAATATAATAAAATAATATTTTAAAATAACAAAAATAGGACCGACCAACAACAGTCAATATTTTTTAAAACAAATATAAAATTCTTTTATATTGCTTAAAGTATAATTGTAACTAAAACTACGTAACTATAGTAGAACAGAAAGTGTTCCACAAGTTCAATTGCGTTTAGTGACGCTCTTGGGAAAATTATTTTCAATTTATTTGAAACGTTTGACTCTCAATGAATTAAGTATCGATATTTTTGCTACTTAAATATTGTAGTTCCCAAATATTGTTAAAAATTCTTACAAAAACAAAATAAATATCGTGCATATGACTTCAAGCGTTCTGAAAAGAAACAAATTAGTATTCAACAAACATTTTTATTATAAAATATTTAAAATATGATTATTACCAATGATTTAAATAGTACAGAAAGTATTCCACAAGTTCAATTGCGTTTTGTGACGCTCTCGGCAAACTTATTTTTAATTTATTTGAAACATTTGACTCCTAATGAATTAAACTTCAATATTTTTGCTATATAAATAATGTACTTCCCAAATATTGTTAAAAATTTTAACAAAAACAAAATAAAATAACCTTCATATGACTTAAAACATTATGAGAAAACCCGAATTATTATTCAACAATTAGTACAGAAATTGTTCCACAAGTTCAATTGCATTTTCTGACTCTGCTTGTCAACTAATTCTCAATTAATTTGGAACGTTTGACTCTTAATGAGCTAAATTTCAAGTTTTCTTTTAAACAATCAACAATATTTTTATTAACAATATTAAAAATTCTCACAAAACCAAATATAATAAATAACTTGTATTGCAAATATTACGATAAAAAACGAAGTTATTGTCTTATCCTTCAACAAACTTTTTTGTATTGAAAAATCGACAAAATTTATATTTCTTACCATTTTCTTATAATTTTAGAAACCGCCCATGCGAATGTGACGAAAGCGCCGCTCTTCCCCAAGGATCTCTTCACCAAAGAGCAGCTTGAAAATGGTGCTGTTATATGTCATATAATCGGTGTTATATACATGTTCGTAGCGCTAGCCATTGTATGCGATGAATTCTTCGTGCCTTCCCTGGATGTGATCATCGAGAAATTGGATATAACAGACGATGTAGCCGGTGCTACGTTTATGGCTGCCGGCGGTAGTGCGCCCGAATTATTTACCAGTGTCATTGGCGTATTCATCTCGTTCGATGATGTTGGCATTGGTACAATTGTCGGTTCGGCTGTATTCAACATACTCTTCGTCATCGGTATGTGTGCGCTATTCTCCAAAACCATATTGGCGTTAACATGGTGGCCATTATTTCGTGATTGCACATTCTACAGTATCAGTTTACTGGTATTAATATACTTTTTTCGCGACAACTTCATCTATTGGTGGGAGGCGCTTATCCTATTCAGCATCTATATAGCGTATGTGACCTTCATGAAGTGGAACGTACAGGTGGAAAGATTCGTCAAAAGGCTCGTTACGAAAAATAAGGTGACTCGCGTCAGAAGTACAGATCAACTTATGCCAGCAGTAAGTAGTTGGGAAGTTTTTTTGCAAAAAAAAATAAAATAAATTAATAAAAATTGATCAAGTCAATTAACAACAACAAAATTATGTGGATTAAAAAAAAACTTAACTTGAACAAATTTAAATTCGTTTGACAAATTTTTGAGAAGGCAACACATAGAGCACACAGTAACTTCAATAATAACACAGCAGTAATTTTGCCTAACCGCGTATGAGTAACAAGTAAAACATTTAAAGAATTCAAATTAGTATTGGAAGGTACTAACAGTACAAACACTTTGCTTATATTTTGTGAGGATTTTAAGTGTTCAATATTTGTAGTATTGAAAATTTTTAGTTCTGTGGTTTGTGTTTTTTGTTTAAAATTTTCTTTTGGTTATATTAATATTGAAAATGTTGTATACAGTAAGCACAACAGTGCATGGGTGCGAGCACTAAAAATTTTTATAAAAATATTTTTATTTTACCTTTTTATAAAAATAAAAATTTTATAAAAAAATGTATTATTTTCTTGCTTTTAATTTTTAAAAAAGATACAAAACCCATAATTTTGTTTACACTAAAATTTTCATTTGGTGTAAATAAAATTTTGACTTTGAAAAATTATTGAAAAAAATGTAATAAATTTAGTTACAATTAATCACACTTTATAAAAAAAAATTACTAAATTTTTTTCATTAAAAATATTTTTTTTTCTATTTCAAACGATACAAAAGGCTCAAAAAATATTTTTTTTTACCAGAAACATTTAATAATTAAAAAAGGTAAACTTTTTGTTAAGAAAATTGTAGTTTTGAAAAAATTTATAATTTGAATTTAAAAAATGTTTGCAATTTATTTGCAATTAATCACATATTTTAACTTAAAAAAATTGGAATTTACAAATCCTTTTAATAACTTAATTTTTAAAAACTTTAAGTTTTAATAATTCTTAATTTCTAAAAACTTTCAGTTTTAAAAATTTTAAAAATTTAAAAAAATTAAAAATTTTGAAATTGAAAAAAATTAAAAATTTTTAAATTTTTAAATTCCAAAAAAAAAATTTTTTAAATTTTATTTACAATAAATTCGATTTCGAATTGAAAACCCACGTTGTTAATGGGTTTTGACAACATATAATATAAAATTTACCAGAAAAAAATTATCTTATTATTATTTATATTTCAAAAGTTACAAAATACTAGTAACTTTCCAAAAATATACTGTTTGCTTCAAAATTTCAAGTTTCTTTGTTTAAAAAAATTTGTTTTAAAAATGCTTATTTTAAAGAATGTGAATCTTTTAAAAACTTTGATTTTAAAAAATTATATTAAAAAAGAAATTTGCAAAAAATTTTTTATTAAAAAAAAATAAATGGGTTTTGTAACTTTCGGAAAACAGAAATATTACTTTTTTTATAAATTTTTATACAAAAATTTCATTGTTTTTTTTTTAGTTAACAAAATATAAAAAATTATCGTTAAAACTTAAAGTCTATATTTTTTGTTGAATTAGCACCGCAATAAATGCAGCATGATTTAGAAATTTTATATTTACATATATATAATTTATTTAGTTACTGTCATTAGAAGGTTGTTGCTGTATTCACCTAAATTCACATGCATCAGTAACACCATTTATATAAATGTACACTGAAAAATATAAACAGATGCAATACAGAATAAAAATTTCACATCACTTTTCGTAAAAAAATTAAACAAAACATGAGGAATTCTGCAATATGATTTCAATTAAATTTTTACATATATTTAAAAATAGTATTTGTTTACATAAAAAATACAAATTTTCTTGTAAACATAGAAAATAAATAAAAATATTATAGCAAAAAAAAACAAAAAAATATAAACAAAAATTGCTAAAAAAAAACTTTTTCCAAATAGTTTAACTTTTCTATAAAAATAATAATAAATTTTGAGAATGAATCAATAAAAATTGTATATATACATACATATGTACTGTATTATATATGTTATTCGAACATATTTCAGAATTCCTCAGCGCTTATTAAAGCGTTTTATTTCAGACTTTTCTTTGCACCATAATATTCTAAGCAAAAACACTACTATTTCAATATTTCTAAGCACATATCATACAGACTTGAATTAATTATCGAAAATTTTATAACCGCAAAATCATTAAAAAATTACATATTTCCGCTTTGTGTTAGTGCTGACTAAAACAAAGCTTTTAAAAAGTAAAATTTTATTCCAGGAAATTATTAATAATATGATATATTAAAATAATTTTTTTTTAATCACCTACCATCCGTCATACACATTTAAATTTAAAAATAATTTTTTCGCTTAAATATATGTGCAATTGTTTATCGTTAAGACAGTGTTTAAGGCGTTCCACAAGTTCAAATCGAATTTGCTTTATAAGGTGTGAAGTGATAATTTCAATATTTTACACAAACTTCCGTGACAACTTAAATTTACAAGGCAACGACTCTTCCTCATGTTATAATAATTAATAATCTTAAGAAATATTTCACATGATCAACGGAGTTTTGATTTGTAACACTGTGAAGGCAGGTCTGATTTTCGAAGAACTCTAAAAGGATGGTTGCCATTTTATAGTTATTATAAATTCAATTAATTTATACGAAAGACTTAAAAATCTAGACCGTATTCGTTACTACTTTCAAGCATGATATTATATTGAAGTGTTTCACAAGTTCAGTAACATTTCTTGTTGAAATTCCAACAATGAAAAAAAATATCCAAATTTAATCTTAAAAGTCTATGTCGCCTTCGTGAAGTAATGCCCCTCGGCTCGAAGTGAACAACGCCTTATTAATCGAAGAAAACTGTCAGCAAAACCTTGATTTTTGATCTACTTTGACGTGG
Source organism: Bactrocera dorsalis (assembly GCF_023373825.1). Taxonomy (NCBI): domain Eukaryota; kingdom Metazoa; phylum Arthropoda; class Insecta; order Diptera; family Tephritidae; genus Bactrocera; species Bactrocera dorsalis. Next base: position 31,551,656 of record NC_064303.1, on the reverse strand, counting down.
TTTTTCCGGCTTCTGCTCACCTTTGCCACGATATTCGGCCGATGGATCGTCTGTTTCCGCGTCGTAAGCATACATCCAAGATTCAGAACCAGTAATAATACGTTACATGACATTCTGGTAGCCGGAAAGCATTGTTTGACAGACGTTAACGCGCCGCTCTTTTTCGAAAAAAATTTGTGATTTTGAGAAAAATCGTCCTTTCACTTTTCTCAGGCTCAAATGATCTTTCAAAATGATTGCCACTGATCTTTGTAACTTAATGTCAAGTTTTCTTTTTGTGTTCAAACAATTTGTCTTTAATGAAACTACTTAGCTGATAGAGCACGACTCTCAAAGAGAAAGTGTAGAACCGTTTCCTTACTCTATTTTAGTTTGAGCTTTCAAATGGCCAATGCGCCTTTATGATAGCTAGTTTTATTTTGATCAAATCTGTTTTGTTAACTTGCATTTGATTATAGATTTCCATGTTTTCTAAGCTATTTGTGCAAATTATATATTGAGCATACTTTCCTTCGTTCCTATCAAACGTCATATATTCACTGCTTCGGATTCATCTAGCAAAATACCTGTCTTGGACCACATTTCCAAATTTCGTTGTGCAAATGATTCATTTACATATATCTCAAGCAGCTCACGTTTTCCGTTCTTAGACCAAGTATCCTCTGGGTAGCCAAAAAACATCCGTTTGAAGAAAAATGAGAAGGCGAAATGAAAATGAAAAGAATAAATTAGTCTATATTTATTTTCTTCGCTAAAATTTATCGATGCTGGTAATGTCGACTGGATGTCTTTATATATAATCGCTATTCTTCAGTAGTTATTCAGTATGCTCAGGCCTTCTCTATGCCCAGTGCTTCCGCTTGGAATTTGATAAATGGAATGAGAGATATCAAGATCTTCGGAGTACGTATATAACACCGCCTTTACACTGCAGTCGCCTTTGGTGAATATAGAGTTAGTTATTCGACTAAATCTTTTCCCCATTCAATCCGATTTACAAATTTGAAAATACAATTAGAAATTTAGATTTTTTTGAACTGTTTCAGCATATCCTTGTGTCCATAACTCTTCCTGATCTAGCCACCAGGAAGCTTAATCTTGAAAACTCCTTATTTATTATAGCAGAAAATGTTGTTATGAAAAAGTCTGTAGACAGTTGATAAAGGAGTATATTAGGCGCCGCGTTTGGGAATACTAAATAGCTCCGGTGTACCTTGTACAGCTGTTCTAATGTCTTGACTCTTCGCTAGTAGATGGACCTTTATTCTTTTTGGGTTGAACAAAAATATAGTTTCGTATAGTATTATTGAAAAAAATGTCGCAAAATTCTTCTGATGAGAGGTGTTCCACAAGTTCAATGGCAATTCTAAAACTATTAGGTTACTCATACAAACTTCTTTTTATATGTGTTTGAATTGTGGAGAGCAATTATTTTATTGAAAAGTTCTTCAAATGCACATCGAGCAAGAAACTATAATCTTTTTTTTTTTAATTTCCTCAGTCTCATGCCAACATGGTGCACGAAATCACAAACTTGAAATAGCTTAAAGTTAGTAAACTCAATCAAAAGCATTTCAGAAATATTTGCACTCTCTTTAATGGTACTCAGAAAATCTAAAATGCCCATCATCTTCGAGTCACGCTTACTAATTGCCGTATTTCCGACACAAATTACACACTCAGCGCGCAGCATAAATTAGAGCAGTCACGAGCACAACAAACAAAAAAAGTCAAGCAGAAAATTTCCAAATGCAATTCATTTGAGAGAGTATGTATGTGTGTGTACATATGTCTGCGTAAACCATTTGTAAAGTGGAAATAATTGCTGTCAAAAATCTTGTGGCTGCAGTTACAGCGAAATCGTGACTCTTCTAAAGTGAAATTTAGGTGATTCGCCAATAAAACCGCACACATACACATGCCTGCACGTGCTTGTTGCTGTGTGTATGTGTGAGTGCAAGTGTACGCAATGATGTGAGCACTGAAAATAGGCCAAACGAGCGCCTAATGAGCAAAATGCGCAGCACAATCATAGACAGACAGTTAGGCAGACAGAAGGAGGGCAGCAAATTGTCAGCGGCAGCGACAACAACAACAAGAGCAACACATAACTACGTTGTAAGTTTTCAAAAAGCGTGCAGAGCAATTAAAACTCAATTATTTAGTGAAAAATTATATGAAAAGGAAGTAGCACGCACACTTGCAGCGCAGAGTTGCAAGAAAGCATGGCAAATTGCAAGGAAAAGTTGCAAGAAACTATACATATACCAATATAGTATACTTAAGGTATATGGTAACCCATATAAGCCAGCACGCGTTCAACGTGTGGGCTGAGCGAGTTAAAGTTTCAACAATTTTTTGATGCGCTAGTCTCCCGTCGAAGCGCAAAGTAATTGCAATTTCCAAGTTACAGTTGCAGTAATTACTTACCAGTTCGTGGACGCTCAGCGCCTGTATGTAGGCAACGTAGTAAGTGTTTATACCCACATGCGTTTGTGTGTCGGCAAAGTAAGTAGTTAAGTCGGGACATTCAGCACGTGTAGTGGCAAAGTTTGAAGTCGCCAAACATTACTTGCCAGTATTTAAGCGTGAAATGGATGGGAAGTAAGGAAGTGAAATTATGGTGAAACGACACATAAGCTCATTGAAATTTTTTTATATAATATGAACTGGATTGTTGCGTAAAAATAGTTTTGTTGAAAAATTCGCCGAAATGAGAAGTATTTCAAGCCATAATCGTAAGTGCTTTTACAAAATTTGAAGTAATTTCATTAAAAGCATATTACGTATAAATAAGTCTATACGCTGGAATTAAAACTCGCTAATGAAATTCTGTAATTTGACACATTTTTGCTTTGGCTTAGGATTCTTGATTACAAAAAAAAAAACTAAATGTAATTATTGAACAATTGCAATAACTGCATGAAAATATTAAAAATAAATGAAATGAAAATATAAAAAATATACTTAAAAACTCGCATTGAACTTGTGTAACACTTAGTTTAATCGGTTAAACTGAGTTTAGAATGTGTTGTAAAGGCAAAATGGTTGCATTTGATGTGGCAGATTATACACCTTTTAACTAAAAGTTACCAAATGCCTTTTCTGAGATTATATTTCACTACACAAGTCAAGTTGAACTTGTGAAACACTTAGTTGAACTGCTTGCAATAACATTAGAATGGGTTGAAAAGGCAAAATGGTAGCAGAATGTTATACAACTATTAACAAGAATCTGCTACATGTCTTTTATGAGACTTTTTTCAGTACCGAAAGAAAGTCGAACTTGTGAAACACTTAGTTGAATCGCTTTAAACGAGATTAAAATGAGTTGTAGAATATCAATATGGTATTATTAAAAGTAGAAAATAAAACCTTTCTTTTAAAAAAATTGTGAAAAACGTCTTTTATGAGTCTATTTTCAATACAATAATCGAACTGAACTTGTGAAACGTTTTACGGGTATTTCAAAATTAAATTACGATGCGTTTTAAGACGTTTAAGATAATATACAATATTCCCAGAAAAGAGTAACAGAGTCCCAAATCTGCCGAAAATATTTGCTGAGCTACACTCTCGTTTCGTGTTGGGCCCAAAAGCCAGTCAAAAACATGATTAAATGTAACGGCGCATTCTTGTCTTATGGTACGAGTCTAGCATTGAAAAGCTTCATTAACCAAAAATGGATCCATAAATGATATTAAGATCATATTATATCTCCCTGATGCTAACACGTGGATGCACTGTATTTTCAATTTTTTCGATGTCATCGGTATTAAGAGAGAACGAGACGAAGATATGAATGACTTGTATGACACAAGTTTTCGATGATTTTACAATTTTCGCTGAATGATTTATGCAAAGTACCCAAAGCAATTTTGCGAATTTTCAAAGGTTCCTTACCGGTAATTCCATTGAAAATTCAAAATTTCAAGCAAACTCGTATTTAATTTTCTTTCTGTTGATGGTAGAAACTGTCTGATGAACGTTTCGCGTCACTCACAAAGAGTTGCTGATACAACATCAGTCGATGGAAAAAACTGGTTGTATATACCTATAAATAGACTTTTTATCAACTCAGTTTCCTTGCGTAATGATCAAATTCGTTCTGCACTTTTATAGTTGATTTTGAATTCTGTTTCCTAAAAATTTTCACTCGTGTCTCTAAAGCAAACCAACAATAATTTTCTTATTAAAAAAGAGAGTTATGAAAACGATTTTAATTTTGAGTTCGAAAAACAAAGTGAAAGTACTGACGATCCTACTTTTTAATTTGAATATCACTCACTATATATTATACTTTAGTAAAAAATATTTCTACAGTACAATGTTGATAAATTCACACAAACTTCAACTGAGAAAGCCGTAACAAAATGTTTCACAATTTCAAGTAACACTTTACTTTGTATTTGTAATACATTTTCTTAGTCAGATGTTTCACAAGTTCATAATTTTATTGAATAGATTGCTATTAAGAGCTGCTTTATTTTTGCATTTTAAATCAGCAAAAATTCGTATTAAAGCACAAAAAGAAAGTTTCATGTTTAAATGAGAAGAAAATCTAAGAAATGCTTCCCGACATCGACTGATATTTTTACTAATAATAACCACGTTTTGTACCAGTTTTCATGGGTGAATGCTTAACAGGTTCATAATTTAATTTCATTGATTCCTTTTGGTAGTAAATGAACAGAAACTCTTTTAAAAATATTTTAGATTTCAAAGACAACCAAATAGAACGAAAATTCCTACAATCTCACATCATAAGTTTACATTGAATTTTAAAATGGCGTATTTCATAAGTACATAATTAAATTGCAACTCTCGTAAAACTATTTTTGATTTGAAAATGGAAAATGAAAGGAAATAAAAAGAAAATTTTCTCACATGAAAAGTTAATTTTAGTTCACATTAAATTTTTAAATGGGATGTTTCATAAGTCCATAATTTTATCACATTGATATCTCTTAAGAAATTCTACATAGTTTTATTGTAAATCATAAAATTTTTTCTCCAAAACTATTTCGTGTTTGAATGAAATTAAAACTGAAGAGATATTCCACAAGTTCAAGTGTGACTTTTATTTACTCTAATCAATTTATTCTCCACTCGAATTTTAAGATAAATGTTTCACAAGTTCACAGTTTAATTACGACAGTTCTTGTTTGACTATCTATGTATATATCTTTGTTGCAATTCAGCAAAAATTCTTGCAGCATTACTTAATATTTAAATGAAAATCAGTGAAGTGTTTCACAAGTTCAATTCAATTTCTAAACAACGAAATTGAAGAAGTTCTTATCTTATTTATCTAAAAACAAAATAGATGAACTGCTACAGAAGTTCATTTCACTTTTTGAAAAACGAAATTGCAGAAATTGTAAATTTTTACCCGCTAACAATTGTTTCTTGGATTTTGAAGTATTATAACCCTTAGAGCAACTAGTTTTTAACCTATTTTCTTTCGATTCACGGCTTATCTCTCAGATCTACTTATGAATACTCGAGTTTACTGATTTTATAGACAACTATTATTGAAAACAGTATCAGCACTCAAATTAAAGTAATGCATCATTTGAAGAAACGTTCATGGTTTGTAGTCTCTTTGTTCTTACTGTTTTCTCTTTGTTCTCGTAAATTTTTAAATGTTGACCGAAGTCTTAACATTACCGATATCTAAATTTATAAATCTCGTATCTCAGATTTCAAACGATTTGATTTCAATCTCAATACATTATACCAGTAGAGACTTCTCAGCAGCTTTTACAACAATTAAAACAAGCTGAAAACACTCAAACTAACGCTGGACATACTGAAATGGCATCACTCATACTTGAGTCTAAAAAACTTAGCTCATCACTTTTCCCCATTTTAAATAAGTACGAACAATAAATCTTCATAAAATGTCTAGTATCGCCAACTCTGTCAACGGTAGTATCTAAAGCAATTAAATAGAAAACTAAAAGAGAGCGAGACGGAAGTGGCACGTTAGTTTAATAAAAACAAAAGGCTGGTGGGTAATGAAAGAAGAAGAACCTGCGACTTCTTAGCAAACTTTGCGCAGAAATTTTACCACAGGCAAGCCAAAGTTGTGCAAGTCAACAGCTGTTACTAATGTCAGTATGAATGGGTAGAAAATTAGCATATTGCGAAGCGCATGCATAAATAAGTTTAGTTAAAAATGAAAGAAAAAGTGCTAGGGAAGTCATATCTATCACTTCTTTGCTCTCACTCTCTTTTATTATATATAAATTAATTTTTGTGAATCACATGTATCTGAAATTTTACTAAAGCAAACTTATAAAGCATCGGCCGCCTCTGCGGTTTATACAGCTTTTATAATTAAGTGCTTTGTGGTCGCACACAAAGCTCAGCCATATAATTAATTCAAATAATGCGCTGCCTTGCCACTTCCACTGACAAACTGCATTTCCCTTTCAATCAAATCGCAGCGCCAACTTATTCAACTCACTTCCTTCTGTCACAACTTTTAACATTTATTCTGCGCTACCTGCTGTTCCACCTGTCTATCTTCACCACACCTTGCCCACATCACTCAAAGCGCAGCAGAAGTTTCTGCTAATTCATTTGCTTTTATACAAACGTGCATACGCGCATTTCTTAGCATACGCTCAGGCGTTCGGTTGCGTTAGTATTATTTACTATGCAAATATTATCCGGTTCATATGCGCTCGTAAATATTCATGTTGGAATGTTTATTGCTAAATGCGTATGCGAGTGAAACGAGAAATTTCCCACGCTCATTTGGACTTGCCGCGTTGATAATAAATGTAATCGTGCAATTATGTGAGTTTGCGCTTCTTAGCGTAGAAATACAATTACGCGCATACTTTCATGTGAAATACAAATATTTGCGAATGTAGTACTAGAAGACATACAAATATGTATGTCAAGTTAAATGCATTATAATTAATTATTATTTCTTATGTCGCATCTATTCACATATGTGCATAGGTTCATTAAGTTTCAAACTATTTCGTTGAATAAATGAATAATTTACCTATCGGAAGATTTGGTAAATATAGGTTTATTTCTACAAAAAAGTTTATAATTTAGTTTTAATTTTTTTCTGCAATTCCACTTATTTTTGTTTGTAATATAAATTTAGAGAAAGTGTTCCACAAATTCAATTTGAATTTATATCAAGGTGGGTTTTAGCAAGCCATTTCCGATTAGTGTGCATGCCGTAAGGCTGTGAATCCTATCAGACACCACCTGCAGAAGCTGTATGGAAGAAGATGAGATGGAAACAACTCAACACTTCCTTCTTGATTATCCCACGCTTGTGCGGTCATGGTTTAAATATTTGGGAGGGCATATTTTCCGACATCCCACCGAACTGGCGCGAATGGAAATTAAATGCCTATGTTAATTGGTATGCGGTTTGCATTTATAAGTTCGAACACAGAGGTTCTTCTTTTCGATGGCTTCACAAAGGACTACATATAGCAGTCCATGTGCGCTCTTCGATCAGCCATCTAAGCTAACTTAACCTAATGACAAAGGCGCTTTGCTTTCTTACTGGATCTCGATATAATGCCGGGTCGCAGTAATCTCACCTAGTATATACAAAACAGTAAGGGTGGTCAACTTTAGCCAAGTGCAATGTAAAAGCTTGTTTAAAAAATAAAATTGTTTTTTTTTTTCGACTCATTACTGTTAAGTTGGACAGTTTCGACGTCATAATCATAAGCTTATGTCTCGTCTCTAGAAATGACATATTTGATAAAGGTAGGGTCCTCCTATACATACGTTGTTATGCATTTATTATGTGACCTCTACTCGACGTCGGTTTTGCAAACGATTCAGATTTTGTGGTCCGAGTCTATCATTGACACAATTCGTACCCAAAACATGAACCAGGATGTGTTGAATTGCTCCACTAGAGATGGTGAGCTCCTCTGCTATCTAACTGATTCTAATTTGACGATTTTAAAGCACTGTTTCTTGAACTTTTGCGAAGTTACCGTTTTTAATAGAGGTGGATGGATGACTCCCATGAGGCAAGTTTTCGATGACTGCACGGCCTTCACTTAATGCTTGGTGCCACTCAAATGCTTATGTGCGTGATAGAGTAGACTCCCCAAAACAGTTTTGTAACATTTTTAAAATATTCCATTCTCCTTTATTGGCGTAGACACGGTCGTGATTCCATTATAAACATAAAATTTTAAGCAAACTCGTTGGTAATTTCTTTTAAGGCAAAAATCGCCAGCCAAATCTATCGCTTCGTCGAACTGATAGTTCTTAAGAGCACACAAACATATTAAATGGTCATACCAAAGTTTATGGACCAGTCCGGTTCAAATTTGCTCAGTTGGTAAATATTAATAAAATTATTTATACGGATAAATATGAAGGAAAACATAAGTGTATAATATATAAATGAGAAATGATACATACTCTCGCGATTTTAATTAAAACCTTGAACTGAAACTGCAGCTACGCCAAGCGGCTTACTGTGTAACACACACACACACATATATATATTCATTGTAACTCACTCGGCTGTATAATTTGCAGCCATAAAATCTGCCAACTACTCAAGACGAAGATGAAGGCGCATGTATTTGTGTATTAGAGAGAGTGTATGTGTATGTCAAGAAGTCTTTAAGTGTGTGTGCGTGTTTGTATGGCCTTAAATCTTTAAGTTTGTGTGTGTAGGTATGGTAAAGTCTTTGTATGTGTGTTTGTATGTCGAAATATTTATTTGTGTGTCTGTGTGTAAGTGTTGCTACTTTATCACCGAGCTCATTAAATCATTAAAGCAATTTTATTTATGCAGCTTTAGAGCAATTTGCAATTAAACGCGCGAAATACCAGCAGAAAGCGCCACGTCTCACTCCTCCGCCCAACCACAATATGTTTATGGGAATTGCTACCTACAGTTGGGCGCCTTAGCAAAAGCCGCTTTGAATGCTACGACACCGACACGTCCATTTAATCACGTAACAACATTTTTCTTAGCAGCTTCATGCCTTCGTTGGTGTATATACGAGCATATACTCGCATAGCTTTTGTACATATTTACGTTGGGAATAAGCAAGGCAACGAGCAAATATCATAGCGGCCGCGCATGCTATGGTGTTGGTCCGAGTCTTTATCGGCAAATAGCTGCCAGCGGCTGCGGATAGCTTTTCTTATGTCAACCTTTGTGTTGGTGTAATATTATGTTGTTTTCATTGTTGTTTTTATGTATACATATTTATATTTTTTCTTTTGCTTTGTATGTGTAACATAAAAGCATACATTAAGGCGCTTGTATGAGTGCCTTTATGCGAAACTGATGTCTATAAATATTTATATATCAATTTTATTACGCACACATATACAGGAAGCGAGAGTGAAGGAGAAAAAAATATAAATATTTGCCAGAAGCTAAAAGAAGGTATTTCTTCTCCCAGCAGCTTCTATGGAAATTAATACTTATAGTTATATGTAAGTAGAAAATAACATATATATAATATATCAATCTACCAGCTACGTAACGTACAATTTAGCTTATCGTTGCGGTTATTTTTTCGGGATTCCCACATAGCTGCTAGTCATCTGCTGTCAGCAAATATCAACGCTGCAAAATATCGTTTCCTGTCCATTCCGTTTTGCTTTAATGGCGGCCAAAAACGATAATTTGGCCAAACTTTAGGCGCTATGCATATATAGATTAAAGAGAGAGGGAGCGATTTCGGCTAATACTATATACAAATGAAAACAGTTTTTTATGTTAACAGTGATAAAAATAACCCACTGTCGGCACGTGCTTGAATAATAGCTTGTGAGTGTGACAGACAGTTTTCTCTATTTTTGTATAAAGTTAGGCGCCTAAAAGTAGGCAGTTGCGGCTATTTTATTATATAAATATTGTATGTAATTCATTGGCGCGTGGCACATTTATTAGGTGGTGGTAGGAGTACGATGACAGGTCCTTTTGTAAGTTTTCTTTTGTAATGCTGCATTTCTTTCTAAAAAGCTATTTATTTTTACTAAGGTAGAATTATATGCGTTTAAAATAAAGAAATAATAAAAAAACAAGCTTAAGTGATCCATCATATAACCAATGGATCATAATGAAGCTTTCCGAGCTTTTGAAGCTTAATGAATAAATTATGTGAAAAAATTCTCGAAGAAATTAACCATTCTTAATTGATTACTTCTGTGGTGCTTTTATAGAATTACGAGACTAACATTTGTACTTATCTCCAGTTATAAAAACTAAAATTAAAATTGTTTAATATAAAAAAGTTTTTAAAGACGAAAAATTATTATCTAAGACATGAATTTATAAAGAAGCTTTTTGAGCTTTTAAAGTTTTATAAAAGTACCAAGTTATACAATCGTCAAAAGTTAAATTTCTTATCATTCAATCCCCAGAGCTGTTAAAGCTTTTTTGGTGTAATTACTGGTAGAAATAAAGAAATTTTCAAATAAGAAAACGCCATGGATTCATGCTGAAGCCGTTTGAGTTTTCAAAGTCTCATAAAAGTAACAAGTAATGCGATTGTTAAAGTTTCAATTCATGTAACAGTGATTTTTTAAATATCTTATTTGCTTTGAAGCTTTTTGAGCTTTTTTGAAATTACGAGATATACTAGCTGCAAACTTAGTCTATAAATTGTTTAAGTTATTCTTTATACATATAATCGTTTGATCATAAATTTGTTATTAAAGTTTTTGAACTTTTAAAGTTCTTCGTAGCTTTTTAGCTTTCTTGTAATAACGGGATATGCTAAATGCGATAGCAGTCTGAAACTTTGAAGCTGTGATCTATTAAATTATTATGTTCTAAAATTATGTGGGCCTCTCGAGCTTTTATGAAAATAACATTAGGCATTAGAAACATATTAAGTTAGAAAAGACAGCCACTAGATTATGTAATCCGGTATTTTTATTTATTGAGAAATTAAATATATACTATTTACAATAATATAGAAAGCTTTTGAGCTTTCGACTTTAAGTAGTCACAACTTGATATCTTTGTGTTGAGAAGCTATTACGGAACATAATTAACAGTTGTTTTTTAGATTAACAATATAAAATATTTGAGCAATTTAACATTACTTTTTGATTTTAAAGAAAATTTCAGATTTATAAATAGTAATCCGATAAGCTTTAGAGTTTTTATAATCGAATATATTTATTTTTGAATTTCGCAAATGCGTACAATTACAAATAGTAACTAGCGGTTATTATATTGCTAATGAAAAAGTGTTCACTCGTACTTGTAGAGAAAGCTTTAAGCTCTCGTCTGTCAGTAGTTACACAAATAAATAATTTGCTTTTTGTGGATAAATCTGCAGTATTGAAACAATTTAAAATTGTAGTGTTATTTTAGACAAAATATTCGCATTGCAGTTGCAACTTTATGAGCTTTTAAGCTCTGATTAGTCGATCTTTTGATACCAGTACTCTAATGCAACCTTGGAAATATAAGTTATCGACAGGCGATTGGAAAAATATTTTGAAAAGTTAAAAACAGTACTCTTAGTTAAAGCTTTAAACTCAACTGAGTAAATAATTTGCAGCGTAATGAGCTTTTATGCTCTTGGCATTCGACAGCCTTGAAAACATATGGCTATCAACATTTAATACATAAGAGAGATTTTAACAAATATTTTGAAAAATTAAAAGCTTATTTTAAAAGCTTTTAGCTGACATCGATCACAGTATTGCAGCATTTGTATAATGACTGTTGTTAATAAACAAATCTCTTATAGTTTTAGCAAATAAAACTTACCTTTTTATAAAAGTCAAGAGATAAGCCATATAACTTTCTGATAAGAAAGCTTTCGAGCTGTTAGGATTGAATTGTTTAATAATTGTGAGCTGCTAAGCTTTACAGGAATGGTGTTTTCATTGTTGCGTTATTAACAATGTGAAAGTTGTATATAAAATTAGAAAAAATTAAAATGTAGTATTCTTAGTAAAAGCTCTAATATGATATCTACTATTAACGAAATATTTGGACAGTATGAAATACCTTAATAATATTAAATAAAAACTTTAGGCTTGATAAAACATATTAAAAATTTTCTGGTTCCGAGTTCTGACCTTAAAGGCATATTTTGTTTAATACCAAAATGTAGATTTTAAAAGCTTTAGCCATAAAATTATTAATTAATGATTTGTAACCACATACAAAATAAATCATATCCGCTAATGGTCGTGCACATCGTCGTATACGCACCAATTCAAAATCTTACATGCAGGTGGCGCTAAATTACACCTCGAACCAAAAGTAAGTCACTATAAAGTAGCGAAACAAGCCAATTACCTTAAATGTCAGTTATAATGTAATTTTTTGCATTTTGTGCTTTGCGCATATTATATTCTTATATTTTTATGGCATACCAAGCACGCCGGCTTTGTATTTGACTTCGGCTACGCTTTAATGGAAATTACAATGGCTTTTGCCAAAAAAGCCATAAATACACGAAAACACTCGCTAATAATCAATGGCACACGCACATTTGCTCCCATTGCCATGAAAAATAAGAATTCAGACAATAAAAGCGGCAAAGTAACAACAAGTACACGCGCACTTAAACGCATTTCTCTAAGGCACTCTAAACGCTTGCCAAGCCAATTTGTGCCATTTGCAGCACCAAGCGATATGAATCCTATTTTCAGGGGGCCTTTTGTATCTAAGCAATTTCCTGGGTTTTATGCATTTCCCGTTACAAAAGCCCAACCCCTCAAGCTCACCCATAAAAGTCATGTAACTTGTACATAAATGCTAAAAATATCGATGCTACTTACACGCTTTATTGCGTTGCTGAAACCGGCGTGTTGTCTTCTGTTTCGTGTTTCGCCTGTGTTTCTCACTTCTTGTTTTGTTTATTATTTGCAAACATTGCAATAAATTTGCCATTGAGAGTGTCAAGTAGACAACATTGTGTGATTATATGTGCAAGTTTGTGTCTATAGGTATGTATGTATGTATGTTGACAAATAGGAAGTGTGATTGGCATTAATAATTTGTCGACTAGCTGTATATTGCTGTGAAAATAACCACGCCTACTTTCTATATAATACAGTTTTAAATTTCATCCGGTTCATTTACTTCAGAATATATAAATCAAGCGCATATTATGATACTGGAAAGAAATTTGTACAAGTAGTGCCCTCAGGGTATGCCATTCTAGAAATGGTCGAAATCGGACCAAAACTTATCATGGACCCTAATTACTGCATAGGTGGACTCCAATGGCTATTACTTACCTTTCACCGATGAGATATAAAAATTAAACTTAGAGAATATTTTTTTCTGGTAACAAGGTGTCGTAGAATATCTAGCGAATAATTTCTGTACTCCCATCTACTTAATGGAAAGATTTTCGAACTGCCGACTTGCATTATGCCTCACATATGGATCAATATGTGAGTTATTTAAATGAAGGTGAAATTTCGTGTGCTTCCAATATCAGAATGTTAGTAAAATGGATAAAGATCAGTGGAAATTTTTCTTTTTTTTTATGATCAAATTGGTAGGTGAATTTTTTCCATTTCATCTCCTTCCTCTCCCGCTGCAGTACAGTCATCATAGCACTTGGAAAAATTCACCATCGTGATGGCCATCAGAGCCTTCTTCGATTCAGCTTTTACATCTTCAATTGAGTCGAAACGGTGTCCTCGCAGTGGTCATGTGAATTTGCTGAATAGCCAGAAGTTACACGAAGGTAAATCAGGCGAATGCGGTGGTTGCGGCACGATATTAGTTGAAAATGTGGCGAAATGATCATGAGTAGCCAATACAGTATGAGATGTTGCATTAGCGCATCTCTTTGTTCAATAAATTCAGCCAAGAAACCCAATTTTCGAAAACTTTTTGCGATGATTGGGGCCGTATGATAGCAATAACAAATCGAATATTCTCTTTCAAAGCGTCAATCATCTTTAATGCGTACGATAAAGCACCAAAAGCTTCCTTCAATAAACTGGTTAACTTTGTGGAACCGAAGGTGGTTCACGTCAAAATCCTCAAATTCAGGCACGAAAAAGTCATTAACCATAACTTTATAGTGTTACACATTGACACATTGATTATTTACCAATAACTTTTTTCGTACTAATGACACTGCTAGGCGATTATGTCGACCGAATACTGGAAGCAGCTTGCGAAGCGTTGAAAGAGCTGAACTATTATTTTCGTAATAGATTTACACAATTTGCAAACATTACTCCTGAATGTCTATATTAATTGTGAAATGGCAAGACGTACTGAGTATAAATCATGCAGTCAAAAAACCAACTAACAAAACAGGATTTCCTCATTGAAAATCACACATGTAAAATAAACTCTTGTATTTCTCACGATATTCTTAGAATGCGTAATTGCGGAAGATGGTCAATGATAATGTCTGATAGATTCATGCTCAAAAATTAACACTGGTGAATCTAGAAGACCCAATTAGTAGCAAACGTATAACTGATTTTAGTATTTTTTCAAAGGTCTAACATTTATTTAAAAGGTTGTTCAATGAAATTTATTTGTGAAAAAATTTCGGGCAAATGACCACCACGGCTGAGTTTACAGTAGCTTATCCGATCCACCCAATTTTGGAGTACTTTCTCGATGGTTTCAGGCCTTATGGCAGCTACAGCAGTTTGAATCTCGTACTTTAGATCTTGAATGGTTTCTGGATGGTTGGTGTAACATTTATCTTTAACAGCAGAAAATAGTCCAACGGAGTTAAATCGCAGCTTCTGGGAGGCCAATTCACATCACCCCTTTTGCCGATTATGCGATTTTCGAAGATAGGGCGTAAAAGATTGAGTGTAGCGTTTGCTGTATGGCACGTAGCGCCGTCCTGCTGGAACAAAATGTTGTCCATGTCTTCCTCTTCAATTTGCTTGAAGAAAAATCCGGTTAACATTGCGCAATATCGCTCACCACGGCGAACGGCGGTTCCTTCTTCATTTTCGAAGAAAAATGGGCCGATGATTCCACCAGACCAAAATCCGCACCATACAGTGATTCGTGCTGGGTGCATTGGCTTCTCGACGATTACGTGCGGGTTTTCTGTGCCCCAAATGCGACAATTATGCTTGTTAACGTAACCATCGAGGTGGAAATGAGCCTCGTCCGAAAAGATGATTTTTCGGAAAAATTGACCATCCTCGGTCAAACGATCTTCTGCCCAATCTGCGAACTGTAGAATAGTGAATAGCGACCCATTTCGTAAATTTTAGACTTTTTACTGAATATCTGTCACTTTCCGAATGGTATTTGACGTTTCCAATGTCGAAATATAGATAATTAAAATTTAAAACTTTAAATGGCCCACCCTGTGTTAGACTCGGAAAAAGACTGATATGATATGTATACCTAGGTATACATGGTTTATGTGACAAAAGGATCTAAGCTATACCGTTAGCAAGTTGTTATATAAATAAGGTTTTAAAATCGTAAAGGAATTCGACGATACACTGAAAAGTATTCTATATTGCAGTTTGTTATTCTAAATTTCAAAAGATTGAAGTTTCTTCTTTAGCAGATTTTCCACAAAGAGAGCAGAGTGCTCTGTATGTGTCAAAACTTAGCAACCAAAGTGCACCTGACATTCAATGTCAACCACAGTGAAGAGCACACAAAAACTTATAAACATAATTTTTCACATGCATAAGCTAACTCCCAGAGAAATTACTGGAATTAAGTACTTAACATATTTAAAATCTCGCGCGCCAGCGAACACATTACATATGACGGGTAGAAGAGCAAAGGATTTGCTCGTAACAAAGTCATAAACATGTCACTTATGCGATGCTGACACTGATTAATAATTGGTTGTTGTTGTTTTTTTTACTTTTTTATAACTCCAATGAGAGGCTGTTTTTTTTTGAGTCTTGCTGCTGCGAACAGCTTTCGCTTAAGGAAGGAAGTCTTTATTATATATAAAAAAGCGTACCAGCGAAAGGTGTGATGCAGATAAAGAAAATGGCATAAAAGAAAAGAAAATAATACAGAGGCATGAGTAGAAAGTGTGCAAACTTTTTAAAAGCTTTTAATTTAAACTTTTTTGTGGGATATACAGGAAAGAAAGCCGTAAAAGGCGCACTTAACAAATATATTTGCAAATGCGTGTATTTGTATGTAAAGCTGTGTATGTGTGTGTTTTTTTCATGAAAATTCAAAATTAAGCATAGTCAGCAAACTTTGGCATTAAAAATGTGTCACCTTCATGCGCCTTAAAGCACTTTATAAGCAGATAATTCATTGATAAAAGCATACTTTCAGGCGCACATAAGCAGAAATGAAAAAGCACTGCATGAAAATGCGTGAAAAAGTTACGAGAGCAAAATAACAGTCAGATGTAGAAATACAGATTTATATATATGTGCTATATATGTACGAGTATGTGTATAAGCTGCAGTTTTGCTTTACTTTTGAAGCCACTGAGCAACCTTGCTGTCGCAAATGCAAAAATACTTGAGGAATCTTCAAATTTTCCACATAAAATATATGCAAGTATAAGTCGTTGTACCTAGAAGGTCACTTAGTACATTTATATTCATATATAAACACTTGCTATGCCGCAAAAATGTCAACTCAAGTGTTTTGCGACAGAACCGCAGCAAGCCGAGTGACAGGCTGGTGGACAGTAAGCGTCTAAGATAGCAGGCAAGAGCAAGGAATGGCTTTGACTGAAATATAATTTACAAGAAAGCAAAGTCAGGCCGCTTAGTTGTAGTGGTGATAGTGTTAAGCGCATGTAAAATGTGTTCTATATTAATATTAGGTTGAGCCTTAATGTCAAAAGGCTTTAAACAACTCATTCTTATGAAAACACATTAACATTAAAACACATTAACATTAAGAAAAAGTTGAAAAAGTTTTTCAAAATTCATCAATGTTCGAATGTAAACAAACAGTTGCTTTCTAACGGCTTTAGATTTTCAGTGGAAAGTGTGGGAGTGTAATAAAATTTTTATTTACTTATATCAGTTCATTTTCAGCTCCGTGCTCTTAAGAATTTCGCGGCGTTTGCGCTTGCTGTTTTCTTTTATTGCTTTTGCATTCTTCTCATACCACGTTATTGTTCTTTTTGCATTTTATATCCACTCTTCTTATGACTTCAGCTCTCTGCATTGCACGCGTCACTTCTAATATGAATTACTGGCGCGCATAAATGCCAATATAAGTGGCTTAGCTCAAGTTGCAGCAGAGTATTTTACACAACATGGAGAATGCGGTGTTTGCAGTGAAGTATTTTGCTTGGGACCTCAGGATTTATAGTTTGTGGTTTTCGGTTTGTTTATTTTTTTTTTTAAGCATGGAGTTCTCTTGTCAACAGACAAGCTTTGAGTTTTGTTCTTAAACTTTTTTAAAGGTTATATTGCGAGAGCTTGCAGAAAATTTTGTCAGAATATGTTAAATTATTACTTTCCTTGGCACATTCGACAACTTCAACTTTTTATTAAAATTACTTTTAACTTTGGTGGAGCCTAAGGCCTCTTCGAAAATAGTTAACTTGAGACGATGTTAGCACAATGATACTAAAAGCGATGGCGATCGTAGTTTACCTAGAGGCAGAGCATCCCAAGCCGCTAAGTTCGAAGATGTGTGACGATATCAGCGAAAAAGACCAAAGTGTCTATTTCTAACGAAAGTGACGGCTATAAAATACTTATTCCGGGCAGCCAGTCATTTGCTTGAATTTCTGAAACCAACATATGTATATCTAGTGGTGTTGAATTGTGTGTCCCCGAGTTCCTCCTAAAGTTATGTATGTTGTGAACTCCTGTTTTAAGAAAATTAAAAACTCCACGAAAAGCTCACTTTAACAAATGGAAAGTTTATGCTAAAAAAAATAATAAATTCGCAAAAGATTTTACAACTTCTACACACAGGGCAACAAGAGAGAAATAGTTTCAATCTATAAGCGATGCCAACTAACACTAAACAAGACCACAGAATTCATTTCCTGTTAAACTCAATTCATTTGTAGCACCGCAACTGTCGAACTTTATTGCACTTTTGACACTCTGACTTCGACTATTAACACAGACAACCAAAAAATCTGCACTAAAAGTTGCCATACTCTTCTCACAGCACAGTGCTTCTTGTGCGAAAAAAAATCTGCTGTTAGCAAAAATACCGTTATTTAGTGTATATTGTATGCAGATAGTTGTGTATGCGTGTGTTAGTCAAAAAGTTAAGTTCGGGGGGTTATTTTCAAGCGCTTGATACGACTTGGGCGATTTCGCAGAGTGTTAAAAATGCTTTTACTATATGTATATATACATTTTAACATAGATGTACACATACATACATACATATGTACACTTCTTCCAATCCAACCGCAAATATTGGGCTTGAGGTCCACTGCATATAATTTATTTTAGGAAATAAAGCGACTGTGGTTGCCTGCCTATAAATGTAGCAACAACAAGCACCAAAAGAAACCAAGCAACCGTTATAGGCAGCACAAAGCAAGTCAGGAAACAGCCAAAAGTAATAGGAAATACTATTTATTTAGCAGCAGCCCGAAGAAAATTGCCAGCAGACACAGCAAATACATATCAAATATGTGAACTTCGATGGCAACTGGTTCAGTGAGGTTAGGAGAAACCGCAAAATACAATATGGCTATACAGGCATGAAAGTGTCAAAAACAGCAATTTGAGAAGTAAAATGTAGATAATAAAAACAAAAGTGGACAGTTCTATTACAAACTCGATGCCGCAAATGTGTGGCAGACAGGAAAAATGGGTGCTTATGAAGTTGCAGCATGAAGTCGATTCGAATCGGGCTTGTGTGTAATATAGTTTATGTAATAATGCACAACGCAGTAATGATAGAAGAACAATGACATTTTATGTTATTACTATAGCACTTAAGCACTAGGCTTATAAGCCTCCAATGTATATAAATAATTGTACCCTATACCCTGTTCAACTAGTCACTCAGTTTAGCAATGTGTAGTTTTCCAAAGCCATTTATATATTTAAGTATTTTAACAAAAAAGGCTTTTACCTCTAAAACTTAATGTTGATGTTAGTATTTTCTGGATAATTTCTTCCACAAAAGTTCGAAACCAATCTTCTAAATATTAAATCAAAATGCGCTGTCAAATGTGATTTAGCTTTTGGAACTATAATATTAAAATTCCGAAAGATCATGAAAAATGAAGTATTTGGTAAAATTAAAGTTTACATAAAATTTTGAAAAAATTTCGAATTTCTTTCAAAAAAAATTTAGGAAAAATATTTCGAAAATTTTATTAAAAATTATATTTTTTGAAATACTATATTTCTTCAAAAATCTTTAAACAAGTTTTTCGAAAAACAATATCTATTAAAAAATTTCGATATTGAAAAAAGTTTCGATTGTATATTTGAAGAAAACTTGAAGGAAAATTCTCTGAAAAAAATTCAAAAAGAATGAAAATTAATTTTGAAAATATATTTTTTTACAGAATTCTAAGAACAGCTTTAGATGAATTCAAAAATTTATGTAATAAATAACACAATTTTAAAAAGGAGCAAATATTTGGAAAAATTCCGAATTTTTAATACAAAAAATAAATTTTTCGAAAAACAAGGAAAAAATACTGATAAATTTAAAGTATTGCAACATTTTAAAAAAAGTTTTGTCTATTAATTTTAGAAATATTTCAAAGAAACAGTTTTCCAAATAAATTAAAAAAAATAAAAAACTTTAATATCTTATAAAAAATCTTCATACAGGTTTGAAGATGAATTTTATAAAAATTTCAAAGAAGATATTTTCGAAAAATTAATATAAATACAATTTTCAAAACGAACAGGTTTTTCAAAAAACAATAAAAAAATTTTGATGAATGCAAAGAATAATAACATTTTTTTTAAATTTCAAATATACATTTTAAAAATATTTCAAAGTTTTCCAAAAAATTTAAGCCGAATGAAAATAAATTTCGATAAATTTAATTTTTCATTAAAACGTTTAAACAGCTTTAAAGATGAAATTGATAAAAATTTCGAAAATTCTATATTTCAATAAAAATTATAATATAATATTAAACACAATTTTCAAAAAAAATTCTGAAAGTATTATATTATATGATATTTTCAAAAAAAAAAAAAATCGAATAAACTTAAAACACATTTGAAAGTATTATTATACTTAAAATAAAAATTATAAAATAATATTTAACAAAGATATTAAAAAAGTTTTGAAAATACATTAAAAAAATAGTAAATTAAGAGTTTTCGAAAAAATATAACAAAATAATATTATAAATACTATTTTCAAAAAAAAAAAAACAAATCATAAAGAATGATAATCAATTTCCTTAAATCAAATTTTCATTTAAGGTTTCCAACAATTCGATTTTTTTTTAATTTTTCAAACAGGTTTGAAGATGAGTAAAATGAAAATGAAAATTGTAAAATTATAGTTAACACAATTTTCCAAAAAAATTTTAAAATATATTTGAAAAAATTAGAATATTAAAAGTTTTCGAAAAATTGTAACAAAAAAAATTATAAATGTAATATTTTTTATTACTTTCAAAAAAAATCGAATAATTTTAAAAATAATTTCAAAGAAATTTTTCAAAAAAGTAAAATTATAAGTTAATATTTAAAGCAATTTCCAAAGTACATTCGAAAAAATTAGCTAATTAAAAATTTTCGAAAAATTGTAACAAAAAAATTAAAAATTTAATATTTAATACGACTTTCAAAAAAAAAATGGAAAAAACTTAGAAAAATTTTTTCAAAAAATTTATAATAATATAATAACTTTTTTAAAATAATAATCGTTACAAAAAAATTTCACGGTCTAGATTGAAGTGTTTTCCATTATATTGCTTAAGATCGTAATAACTTTGAATTATATAAAGTAAAAATTTTAGAAGAAAAACATGCATAAAACTACACGTTAAATATTTTCATTCAAATATGGACTTCAAGACATTTTGACTAAGTTTTTTGCTAAAATAATCGCCTGGCCTTGGAAGGCAACATTTGGCTTCGAATCGCACAAACTTCAATACATTAAATTTCCTATATTCGGCTAAGACTAAATTTTTTGCCAGCATGTCCTTTCTCTTGTATAAATACACAGAAATGTACTCAAATATTGTAAAAGCTTTCTAGCTACATTTTGCATCTCGTTTGATTGTAGCTACAAATAATTTTGGCATTTATTCGGGCATGACAATAAAATGCCACACAAAAACCCCTTTGAATTGACCCGAAATGGCTTAGCGGTACAAGTACACAAAAATTTACACAAACAAATGTGCTGTACAATTTAAGAAATTACAAAAACAATACATGTTTACATACACTCGTGCGCAAAACTTTATTATTACATTTTTGTGTAAATTCTAATATTTTAGATATATTTAGAAGTGGCCATAAATGCGTGTATATGTACATATATATGTGTGTGTTTGTAAGCGTTTCAACATAACATTTGTTCTTGTACAACTTTTGTGTGCTTTCGACATTTGGTAAAAATGTCATGCCTACATTTAGGCTTGCAGACATGCTGCAATAACAAGTGGAACGTGCAAATTGTTGGGATAAACATAGAAATGATGGAGATTGGCATGTTTACGTTTACTTTATTGTTGTATGTGTAGAATTTTTATCAATAGCTACATTTATACGAGAATTGTGCTTAGGGTTTTTATTCATTGGAAAAATTCAGATTCAGATTAATTTTTTCCAATAAATTTTAGTGGACCTTTCTAAATATGTTTTAATACAATCTTAAAAAATTACATTTTCAGACCGAAAAAATGTCAAAACCAATTATTTTCTAATATTATTGTTGTTTTTTCCTTAAATCCATGAATTGACTGAGTTTTAAAAATTAAGTTTTGCTCATACGTACTGGTGTACCACATCTAGTGTACATAGAGTACGCTCATACGTCATGCATGATATGGATAAAAAAATACGGTTTCTTCGCATGGAACTGAGAAATTTAGGTTCTTAGAAGTCTCTAAAAACGTTCTCCAAGTATGAGCTCTTAATTGTAGCGGAAACGTCTTTAATCTACAGTTTCCTATTATTTTCTTATTATGACGCATAAAAATCCATATTTGATTTTTTTTAATAACTTTTATAACTGAATAAAAGAAATTATTAGTAAAATGGAAAACTCATAATTTTGACGAAATTGACTGCTCTTCACAAGTGTCGCATTTTAAATGGACTTGTCCGGGTCAAATTTGATCAGAGGTTATGCTTTAGCAAATGATTTTATATCAAAAATAGCTTCATAGGTGTTGAAAGTTTAAAACAATAGAAATGTATCATAGTATTTCTGTATAAACCAATATTTTAACGAAAACATAAGACAAAATAAATCCATTTTTCATGCATTATCCCACCATTTATCTTCAGCTCATTACCAAATAAAAGCAAAAAAGCTTTAAAATAAAACAAAACAAAATCCTTACATGTTCAGCATATGCTTTAAGCCTTTCTGGCGTAACAATAAAAGCACCTAAATCCACCATTTTTCGCTATCCATCACACAGTTTTACATACACAGCTGCACCTCCCTTACAGCCTACAAGTATCCTACGACCTTCTTTTGCTTGAAATTGTGACAATATCAAGCCGAAAATATATTTCTGCCTATTTACCCACGACTCTTCGTCGCGCAAAAGTTGATTTGTTCATTTTTTCTGCATCGTCCCAAAAAAACTTTGAAACTTTACATAACCTTTATTGTCGCTTACATTCGCCGAGCGATTTTTCATTTCTCATATAACGGTGTCGTTCACTTTGATTTTTGTTTTTCTTAAATTTTCTGCGCTGTCTGCTTTGCTGCTCCACTTTTCATTTAAAAAGTAAAGTTTGTGTTTGTTCGGCATTGCTGGAGTGGCGGCTAGCGGTGCGTATGAGTAATATTTATAGTACAGCCAAGTAAATGAAAGATTTTCTTCTCACTTTTGAAAGTTATGCATAATCGAAAAGTTCGATGAATTTGAGTTAAAAGTTTGCAGGAAGTTGGATTTTTTGTTTTGTATAGCAACAATACTAACAATAAAAAGAAAAAATATTGAATTGTTAACACAAATATTTGCTATTTGGTTACATAATCTCCCTTTTTAAATTCTATATATACATATATTCGCTTTAATATTACTTATTTCGCCTCTAAGCTGTGTCCTAGTGCTTTCGCTGCGCAAAAATTGAAAGTCATTAAATATGCTAATTCACTTCTGCATGTTGACAGCTAATAACAGTGTCTGAGTATAGCCTTTAATTGCTGCATTATTAATTTATACATGATAAAATGACATGTTTATGGATTTTTCTAACAAAATTACACTTTTGTACTCACACGTATTTATGTTTGCATATGAGTGTGAGCAGCTGTTGCTGTTTAAATACATCACTTCGTCTATAATTATACAAGATATGTGTCGATATTTATATATAGGTACGAGTACATACACATATTTGATCAATATGAGTATGGCTTTAGGTCAAAACAGCATAAGTCGATATTAGAAAATAGGAAGAATAAATTTTGTTCTACTTGTATACAATATTTTGGAATGGTGTAGTAAGCAGTTTGGGGCTAATTAATACTTTTTAATATCTTTTAAATTTATTTCAGGAATTGGAAAATAAAGAAGGAATTAAAAAAAAATATATTTACGCATATGGTTACATAACTAAAATCAAGTTAAGCTTTGGAAACGCAACCCTTTAACTGAAACAAATAAATAACCGTATAAGACAGAAAATACCTACCTTTTACCCATACCAATGCCACGTTTGGAAATTATATTAGACATAAGTAGATTGTATACCTCACTCACACTAATCGGGGTTGTCGGGTTGGGGCAGAAAATGTTACATTTCATGACTTGCCAATTTGCATGCTTTGCCAGTTCCATTTTCATATCTTTCTTCAACAAATGAAACATTTTCGCTAGACTTTTAGAGGCGGAAATTTTATACAACAAAAGAAAAAGTTGAAACAAAACAGATGAAGATAAATTTTTGAACAGTGAAGAACATATAATGTTGTAAGTATGTATGTTGCCATACATAAACGAATATTGTCTATTGTTATAAGAAGTATGTGTTTTAAGATGCTTAATGTGACAATATAACTACAAGCGTACTTCAATATTCATCCTCGTATATACTATACCGCTATGACGCCAGTTTCGAATTGGTTAGTTTGAATACTAAAAAAAAAGCACCTTAATTTTTTTTCTTTCAGAGTTAATAATTTAAAAATAAATGTGGAAAAGTCTCTCACCCAGAAAATAATTTGTTTAGAAATCATATAATTCTCTAGCTGCCTATATTCGCCTTTACCAGTTGCCCTCAATTTCGTTTTCACCTTGCACTTGTCCTTGGGTTGACTACTATTTTTGCTGGCATTTGTTGATATTTGATTGACAGTCATGCAAAGTGTTAAACTATCTAGATGGGCCTTTGAATTTACAGCACAATTAGACTGAAAAACGGTTAGGACAAAAATAACTGTAGGTGTTGCCGAATATATTGTTAATTATGAAATAATTAGGTGTGATAATAAATAAATACGAAAATGTGTTAATGATTTCTTCAGTGGGTGGTCTTCTTAGGTTCAATTGGAAATATATTACTTTGAAGGTACATAATGTTATGCGGGATATATCGGCAATAAACGAAAGATCTATAGGTGGCGACATAGGCTCAGGTTCCCCGCAGAATATGGGTAAGGTTAGTTCATAGGTTAGATCATCGATGGATCTCACTGAAAAACATATAATGTTATTCTAATAAATTTCTAAAAGTGGATGTCTATATTCTTAAAGCAATTAATATCAATCCAAGTGACTCTCTTACTACCACTGTTACTTTCGCCAAAGGTGTGTTTACGGAGATATTTAAATCTCAGCTTTGTAAAAGCTGGGAAATAAGGGAGAATATGATAATATTATATGATCCCACCTAAACACAAAAAGCTTATGATAACGATGCAAGGGAGCAATAACAACCTTCTGTTGGAAGCCTATTCATGTCTATCTGTCTATTCATTACATTGGGAAGACTACATACTCTTTAAAACTTTTTACTTATATGGCATAGACATTTTTGTGGATCTTGCTCTGATTCTTTCTTTCGTTCTCTCTTTCTCTCTCTTTCAACCCTTCTTCTTTCTATATTAATTTCTTTTATTCATTTTCTCTCCCCACTTCCTCTATCTCTCCTTATCGCCATTCCATTTCTGCTCTCTCTTAATATCATTCATTCTCGCTCTTATTTTCTCTCCCTCTCCGCAACACGTATTCTCTTAAAAGTTTCATTAGCGTGTTCCCGCTTTAAAGACCGTTACACTTCGTAATAAATACGATCACATACATCAGAATCATCAAGGACTTATACCTGATTCTTCCCCACTCTTTCTTCTCATTGCCACTATACCTCTCTCTTTTTCTCTTTCTCAATTTTATTCTCTCTCCCTTTTGTCTCATTTGAGGAGTGATCTCAAGGGATTCGAAAATTACGTCATATTACCACCTCTGTATCTTATCCAGCCCAATGGCAACTACTTGAAGAAATTGAAAATCGAGCCTTTATGTATTTCATAAAGAAAATTTTAAACAAAACTTAAAGCCTTATGCACAAGTGATATCTTAGTTTAATGGCAATGCTTATGTTTCACCCTCGTTTTCAAAGCCGGTTAACTATTGGCTTACTCATATTTCGCTGCTATTAAAAAGCTAATCTTTCACTGCAATCCGGCACTCTAAGTCATAATGTTAAATAGCAACATAAAACTACAAATTCTCAACACTTAATATTAACAGCAGTTGTGTCTCTACTTAAACTTTTGAAGTTGTGTAAACTGGGGTGGTTCTTAATTAAAAATTTTGAATTTTTTTTGCACTTATTTTTACAAAGTGTGAATCTAACGGCCAGAAATTATTATATACGAAAATATATCAAAACTGTTTGGAAAACAATTTACAAACCAAAAATTTTGGGGTTTTCCAAAATTTTTTTTTTTTAATACTCAGAATACCAAAAACTTTACCATGAAAAGATTACAATTTTGTAATTCAGTACAACCCTAATGCAAGAACCTTTTGCGGACAAATTTAATATAGTTGCGGTCGGGCAGTTCAAGTGTTCAGAGTATCAAAGATCTTAGAGTATTTTACATAAATAGATTTCTTTATTTAATATCACCATTATATGTGAAAATTTTGCTAACTAATGTATATAATGGATGTGATGGCGGTCGTGTAGACCAAACATTCGGAAAACTAAACACTTTACCGTAAAAAGATTTTAATTTAATATTTAAGTACCACCCTAATATGCGACTGTATTATGAACGAATTTTATCAGGGTTTTGTTGGAACAGAAAAAATAATCAGCATTTCAAAAAAGTTTTCTTGAAAATTTTATTCTGAAATTTAGTAACACCCTAATACGCGAAATTTTTAGGAAAAAATTTTATTAATATAAACATCAGAATTAAAAAACGTTTGCCCAGAAAAGATTTATTTTATAATTTAGTACCACCCTAATGTGCGCACTCTCACAAGCATTACACACTCGTTGGATCGCTGTGGGCACAGCAGCGCACATAATCTCACGTAGTGAGCTTTTATGCCACATTTGCGGCATAACTGTAGTAAACGGCACAAGCTTGACAACAACAACAAAAACAACAGCTACGATAACACAAATGAGCCGGCGCATTACAAGCCATGTACATTCCGTTCGGCGCATACTAATGCACACACACACACATAGAAAACTGGAAGTGCGCCTTTAATATTCTGCTTGACTGTGGCATGTTTATGCGTGCCACAAATGTTGCACGTCGCAAACGCTGCAACAGAGTAAGCCAAAACGACACTACACACATAAGCGTGACTGCACTTCGGTGTTGTGTTTGCATGTGTGTGCGTGTGGGTTTGTGTCTAAAGCGTTCGTATGCCATAAAATGCAGTAGCCAAACGTGCCGCAAGTCGTACACAAAATTACTTGGAATTTCGCGAGTTACGTGGAAATTGTATTTCAGCGCGCGCGGTTGTTGTCACGTTGCACATCATGGTGGCATAGACATTACTGAGACTAATATTTTCTTGACTTGCTATGCGCGTGACACAAAACTTGTTTTGGTTGCGTGTCATATTTTCCTTGTGTTGTTGTTGTAATTGAATATATAAGCGCAACAAACTATAAGAATTTTATACTAAGCTATTTTTATAAATTCGTTAGAATTAACTTACAGCGTTGCATTTGGCGCAGTACCCTTTATAACCATAACCCTTGCGTAGTTTTAGGCGCACACAAACTCACTGTAGCGTTCGTGAATATTTCATTTTTGGCTACGAAAAAATGTTTCTTTATATTCTGTACACAAATATATGTTTACTTTGTGCGCCCACTGTAAAAAACAATATTAATAGTCCTTATTCAAAGTTGCCATTACAAGTTACGTCTACAGATATATATTTTCCCCTTTAAATATATGCAGTGTACCGTGCGGATTACACGAAATGCGCTTTAAAGCGAGTATAAAGCGCTTTTATTTTTGCTCAAAAACATGGAAAATCTGCAAATAAACAGACGAACGACCAACAGACAAACCACGGCACTCAGCCGTCGACGTAATGAAGAAACGAAGGCATGAAGAAATGAAGAAAGCAGAATGAATGAGCGAGTGAACGAGTGAATGAGCAGATGAAAAAACAATTGGCATAACCCAATTTCGAAAATGTATAAGTTTCGCACAAACACACACACATATATATTGTACATTCATACACACACACACACCCAAAAACACACAAGCGCCTGTGCATTGAAGCAAATGTAATATCAACAGACAAAAGGAGACAATGCCAGTGCAATGCAGCACAAAGGCGAAAAATCCCAAAAATGTAATATTAAAAGAAATAAGATTTGAGCCAAAAGGAAAACTGTAAAATAAACTAAAAAAACGAATATATAAAGAATGTAAAGAAATATGTGGTGAATTTCATATTAAGCACAATTTAAGTGCTTCAACGATGTCTGTGAATATATATGGAATATTTTTAAATGCTTGAAAATGATAGCAGACATTACATAACAAACCTTGAGTGGCTTAAGAAAAAGTGGTGAAAAGGGAAGGGATAAAAACAGTGCTTTAAATTTACAACCAGCTGGATATTCGAAGTTTAGACTATGTGACAGCTATATGTTATAGTTTAATTTCGTGACTCTAACTTCTTAATTTCATTTGTAATGAATACATGGCTCAATAAATTTTGTTTTCCTTACTTAATACTTGAAGCAGTTATAGCCTAAAATCACATACATATTTGAACAACCGATTTGTACGACAGCTATATGTTATAATCAACCGATTTTGTTGATTTTCACTGTACGTCTTTCACTAATGTTGGGTACATAGCACTATAAATTTCGTGACTCTAACTCCCTAATTGCAGCAGTTATAGACTAAAACCTCAAATCTGAAGAATAGGTTTGTATGGCAGCTATATGCTAAAGTACACCGATTTGGATGATTTTCAGTATATGTCTTTTACTTAGCATGAGTACATAGCTCAATAAATCTCGTTCCTCTAACTTTTTAATTGAAGCAGTTCTTGACCAAAAACTCATATCTGAACAAATGATTCGATTTGTAGGGCTACTAATTATGTGTTATAGTCTAGTAATTTTGACGGTTTCTATATAAATAATATATCAAATTATCACAAAATTCATCTTTATAGCTGTTGAATTAATTAAAGGAGTTACAGCCTAAAATATAATACGTGAACAATCAGTTGGTACCGGGTTTTCCAATAGGAATGATATGCTTTCTAAGTGTCATTTCGGCAATTTTTATTAATCGGAGAGTTGAATCTAGGCATCTTGAGTATAACCACCGAACATTTGTATTAAATGATTCAAAAGACTGAGGTAGCAGCTGACACCCTACATTAACAGAAACTCGACAGCATAACGTCTGAAGCCAATCATATAACAATCTTAAACTAAAATAAAAAATGGGAAATGCCTTCATACAAGCCCACGATATCGCATGTAACCGTTTGTGGTGTAAAATATTATTTTCAAATTAATTTTAGATTTTGGCTTAACCACACGCCAAGCGCGAGGCTCAAAAATGATTCATCGCTTTAAAAATTTAAGATATTACGAATTATTTTTATTTAGATTGGAAAGGGTACAGCTATTGCATAAATAAAAACAAGTTATAACAAGTAAGGAAGGGTTAGATTCGGGCTCAACCGAACATTTTATACTCTTGCAACATGCAAGAATCAAAGCCAGGAGAATACTTTAAAGTGTTAAGCCAATCATATGTATAAAGTAAAATCAGCCAGATGTTCGCAAATCCTATAAATCGTTATATAGGGGCTAGGCTAACTTTTCGCTCAAATTTATCTATTTTAGGCACAGAGATACACTGTTATGAGTAAAATAAGCTAGCTCATTTTCATTGAGATAGCACACAGGTTGCCCGATATATGCGGTACAATGTGACCACGAAGTTCGAAAATCTTTATACTAAGTATGTGGTGGCTAAGGGAAGTATTGGTTCAATTCAACCCATTTTTACATACAGACATACCATTATAAGAGAAAGATTATTATTATATCTCAATCTCACACATTGACCGACATTTTCGATCAAAAGTCAACTTTAGGTACCGGGGTCTAAATATTTGGTACCTAGGGTCTTGGATAGTTTTAGTAAAGAAATTATTCGTGCTATTAATTGCGTATTAACTGAACAAATCAAATGGAATTTAAAATTGTGCTATATTGGAAGTAGTCATAGTTATTGTCCGATTTCGCCCGTTTTCAGTCTGGTCCCGAGACATTAAATTTCACTAAAACAGGGCGGTGCAACGCCCATCGTCCAATTTTCACACCGGCTCCAATAAGCCTCTCTCATTCCAGCTCGGTGATCAAATTTAATATCTCTGGCGTATTTAGTTATTGATTTATCCTGCCTTTAGTAAGTTTTAACAGTACCGTTATATGGGGAGAGAGCGGGATTATCCAACGATTTCATCAAATTTCACACTGTAGGTAGAAATTCTTATAAGATTTGTACTCAGCAAATTTGGTGGTTGCAGCTTAAGCGGTTTAGGAGATATACATATTAAAATTATTAGAGGGCGAAGCCACGGAGCCTCTTCCAAATTTTTTTTCCACAGGTGCCTTAATTAGGAGTTTAGTTATGGCACTTTATACGTTTTCGGTAAATGGCGATTTGTGGGCTTGGCAGTGGTCCGATTACGCCCATCAACGAACTCGAACTTTACTTTGTACTAAACAACTTGAATACCATGTTTCATCGAGATATCTCAATTTTTACACAAGCTACAGCTTCCACGGACGAACGGGCGGACAGACAGACAGCCAACCGGATTACAACTTTACTCGTCATCTTGTTCATTTATAAGTACAAATATATACATAATACTATATCTATCTCGCTTAGTTTTAGGTGATACGTCCAAGCGACTGCTTGCAAGAGTAAAATAAAAACACTGTATTTAGTATTATCATCTAAAATGAAATTTAAAGAAAAATAATTTTTTGTAATTAATATTTTTTATTATAATTAATATAAATTTTGGTTGTTAATATTTTTTTTCACCATCTGCTCATTTTTAACGTGCGAAATATTAGTTACTGTTAATCATATTAAATCAAATGTATATTTTTATATATTTTCTCTTCATAGAATTAGATTTCAATGCATGTGTTTAAATACCAATTGATTCTCATTTAAAACAAATTTTTTAATTTTTATACTTTTCATTTTTTTTACTGCGTCCCAGAATTCTCAAAAGTAAAATTCTTAGTCATCCAACTCCATCTCATACATAGTTGAAGCGGTTTCATCAGTACCATCCTCAATATCTTCATGCCACAATGGTGGCGGTATACAACACCCTCGTATTGGGCTCGGTCTATGTAACATAATCTCCTGCAAGACACTTAAGTGTTCCTGGCGTTCAGCAACCTGTTCCTTTGTCGCAGGAATATTTCGCAAATACTTAACGACATCTAGGGTGCGTAACCCTGCAACCAAACGTTGTTTTAGCTTTTCGGCACTCTTTAACTCATCCTGCTTGAAATAATTATTGATGAGGCAATGAAGACTAACGTAAAGGGCGACAAAGCATAATACAATCAAAAGCACATTCCAGATCCACCCTTTAGTAATCAACGTTGCAATGAATGCAAACCAAATTAACGGAAAGAAAATAAACCAATAGCAGAAAAAGAAAGAGATTAGCGAACATTCCAAGCAATTTGGTCTTTCTTTGCTTCTAAAGAATGTCATTTTCCGTTCAAATTTTTAGTATTACTATAATTTGAATTTTTTTTCTTTTATTTTGGCGATAGCTTTACTATATTTCAATTTTATTTCTGCCAAGAACTACATCCGTTTACCCACAACTGACTATCGACACTGAAAGCAGCTCTAAATTCGAAATGTACTTTTAAGGTTGGTCTTCAGGCTGACTTAAAATATTTACTTGCGATTTTTGAGATTTATAATTCAGTTTGCAGAAATTAATATTTCTGGAAACCGCAAATATTTCGGCGCATATTTCTTATCGCATTTAAACAAATATTTACATAGCCTTGAATGCTGGCATATGTTATAAAGGGCACATGAGGGATGTTAAACAATAATTAAACATAATATGCATTAGCATATTAGCGGCGGGAGGAAACACAGTACCTAAATCTTCGCAAGACCGCTCAGCTCCTTCAATTGCTGATTGAAACCAGAGCTGTTAGAGACACATCTCAAGTTTTGAACACCAACTATGCAGGGTGTACAAAAAAACCCTGAAATGAACCAGAAAGCCCATACTGTAGGGAAAGAAAGAATTTAATATTGCTATGATAGGCACTAGGCACCAGCAAATTGGAACCAGCAAAACGTGCAAGCAGAAACTACAGCTACCTGAGTAATATCTTAGCTTTCTAAATACATATCACTATTGAGTTAGTGAGGTGTACCACAAAATACGCTTGAGTTGGCAGCATAGGCTCATACTTTAAGGAAAGAGCGAACGGAGATACCGATAGGTACTTATCCTTTAAGGACTCGCCTTCAGAAATACAGTACGATGAAATTAACAGTACGCAGATCAAGTGCTGAAAATTATGTTATACAATGTTCCAACATCTACGAAGAGACACTCTTCAGCAGATTGATACAAAAGAATCCGGCAGCTAGGGTGTTGAGTGGTGCTTAGTTGAGGCAAAATTTAGCCCAATGTTGGCTTAATGGCGGAGGCTTATAATAGAAAACTTTTTCAACTTCGTTACAATAACAATTTTTAATGTTACACTCTCATGAATATTGAAATACCGTAGTTAGACTCCTTCCAGAACTACTCTCATTGGGCGTGTTGTATTTCTATTCACCAAATAGCGGATTCTACACGAATCAAGTAAACCGGACCCTTCGTCTTT
The DNA here is from genome assembly GCF_023373825.1 of Bactrocera dorsalis. Classification (NCBI taxonomy): domain Eukaryota; kingdom Metazoa; phylum Arthropoda; class Insecta; order Diptera; family Tephritidae; genus Bactrocera; species Bactrocera dorsalis. The sequence continues at coordinate 31,519,199 of NC_064303.1, read as the reverse complement.
TAAATATCGGACTGAAATTTTGCACACATACTTGTCTCCCCAGTGAGCAAACATACAAACTGACCGATAAAAACCAAGCTCTTGTGTGGAAAATATTTTCATTTCCGAAATGAAGTGGAAACTAAGACGCTGTTTACAACTGCTAATAACTTGTTTGTTCTGTGTATGTATACATACAATTTTTTTATACATATTTTGATAATTTTTTTATTCTTAATTTTTTAATAAGTACATAATTTTGAATTCTTTAAACTTTAAATTTAATCGTACATTAATTTTTGCTCTTTTGTTTTTTTTTTTAATTGTTTTTTCGCATTAATATACATACATACTTTATACTTAGAAACATATCGTCTACTAGCAATTAAAAAAAATAATTTTTCATTTATTTTTTTTTTATAGATTTTTATTATACACAGCGAATTGCATTTTTAAATTAAATGTATTCTTGCCACTTAGTCACATGCAAGACCACGTTTTGTCTTCTACACCGTATTGTGAAAGTGCTCGCCATTAAAGTGCAGTTCTTGTTTGCTTACGAACTTCATTTTTCATCCGCGATATCATCAACTAATGATGTTAGCGTATTTGTACTACCGCGATTTGAACCTTCTGGCGTATATAGTTTAGCATCTTCATTTTGCTCAGCCTCTGGAACGTTGGGTATCAGCACCCGTTTACTATTCGGACGTTCTTCTCTCGAAATATAAGCGGTTTTTATAGACTCTGGTCTCTCCCCGTCGGCTTCCAACGGTGCGAACGCCTCCTTTACTTGCGCGTCCAAGAACTTTTGCTCGCAACGCTTGAGACAAAAGTAAACAATGCAATATATATGGACGAAAATCACGAAGAAGAGCAAGGCATAAAGTAGGTTTACTGAGGTGCTCCTCTGGAATGGTGGCGGTTGTATGACAAACCAAATTACTGGGAAGAAGATCAGCCAATAGATTACGAAGATGATCACTAGGGTCCATTGCGTGCAGTTGAGGTTTTTTCTTTTTCCAACGGGGGTCATTTTGAATAATTTGCTTATAACATATGTATTTATCAGTTTATTGATGTTGTCTATATGAATTTTTGGTTTGAAATATATGCATTAAATATTCTTTTAATTTTATTTTATTATTTTTTTCGTAATATTTTATTTAGAAAATGTTTTTTTTCAATATTTCATAAACATTTTTTTTTTAGAAATTTTTTTTTGCTTAAATTTTTTTTTAATTTTTTTTTTAAGGTCATTAATTTATTTTTTAATTTCAAAAAATTTTTGTTTTAATAAATTATCATTTAGAGTTTGTTGTATATATACATTTTGTTTACAATTTATTAATTTTTATTATTTTTTAATATTTTATTTAAAAGAAATTTAATTAATACATTTTTTATAATATTGTTTTTATTATTAGTAATTAATTTTTATAATTTTTTAAGTATACTATATTTTTTTAAATATTTCATTAATATCTTTTTTATAACTTTTTAAGTTTTTTATTGGAATATTTTTCCTCTCCACAGTTTCACACTTATTTGCTATTTCTTATTGGTTAGCGATATGTTTCAAAACACAAATGCGTTTGCCTGTAGCTTTTAATTATTACTGGAACCTTTGATTTAGTATTTTTAAAACTTATCATTCCCACACTTTGTACTTATCAACACATACATAGATACATATCATTTCAGCCGCTTTACTCGGTTTCGAGCTCTTGTTTGCCTTGTAGGCAGGGTTAGAACTTTCGCCCACAAAAGTGTGTACACATACTCACACATGTCGACTTGCTCACAAACAATAAACAAATTTATTTTATCTTGCAACCAATCACACTAAAAGTATTATGGTCAGCAAAACATTGACTTCGCTGCATTTGTTGATAAGGTTTTTGCTGCAGAAAGGTTGCTGCTCGACATATAATTTCGAGTTTTGGTTACGAAATAGCTAAAATTTGTTTGTGCTTCTAATTCGAGAAATAATTTTATCAGTAAATGTATTATACTACATATTATTATAATATTCAAGTGATATCTAAAATTCATACAGGGTCTACCAACTCCTGTGTCGGTTTACGAATATGAAATCGAGAAATTTTGTAAGCACTCCGAATACGGTCGAACAGTTGTACCAATGAATATCAAAAAGAGAAGAAATTGACAGACTGTCTAAATCTACATATTTTACTAACACTGGTATCTGTAAAGTAAAATATAAACTTTACATGCAGTTTCACAAAAAGAGGCCAAGGGTTTGCATAAAGTGGAACGATTTAAAATATCATACTAATTAAAATATCAACAGGGGACCTCGGAAAATGCAAAAGAAACACTACGAAATTCGTTGTATTTAGAAATTAGTACAAGTTATTTCTAAAGGACAAAACTATATGTCAAAGTATCGCAATTAAAACAGCTATACATCTAGATTTACATAAAAATGACACACCCTGTCTATTCAAACCAGCGCGTTAGGCATTTGGTTAGTAAAAAGTCCGCAGTTCTGTGGCGTGTCTCTGTTACACAAATTCAAACGTGGTCGTTTTTGCGGTTTTGTGTGGATACAAAACTTCTATTTCTACATATATAGTAAACACAGCTCAGCTTTGAAGCCGTATACCGGAGGCCTGAAGAGTTCGTTGAGATAAAAGCCATGTGCAACACCATCTAAAACCTCTTTGCTTACAAGCAAATTGTGCTATATCCCCATCCTTAGAATTAATTTATAATCGTAGCATAACGGTTACTTTTCAGAAGTTTCAGTCTGTATTTAAAAAGAGATGCCCGGGCAGACAGACCCACCAAACCACCCAATTCCACTTTCCCACCTTAATCGCGATTGAAACTCCTTATAAGAAAAAATTTCACTATAGAAAATAGAATGTTTCTATCCAGCTGTTATTCAATTTTTGTATCGAGTATCCAATGTCAAATCTTATACTAACAAAATCTTAAGAAAATGACTGTTCCGTACCAAAACCTTCGAAGGCAAACAAAAAATACAATACATATAAAGGTTATCCAATGGATAATATCCATATCAACGAATTATATTGAAATACAACACTGAGAGAAATTTGTTAAAATTTACAGATATGTGTATATTCCACGAAGTAATGCCTCCTACCAACCTATTCGTTTGCGGTTTCAAGTAAAATGATAATGTATTATTAATTTCTGGCAGCACAGTTAATGGAATTTACAACCGTTTTGGCTGATATAATATTTATTTTTGCTAATCAGAATATGAATGCGAATTTAAAAGAAAATGAGGGTCGAGAAAGAATGTAAGAGAGTGGTAATAAAAGAAGCAAGAAAGAAGGCAGTAGCGGACGTCACTTGTGGGTGTTTGTCGATGAAGAAAAACTTTTGATATTTCCAAATGTTTTTCTGATGTAATCAAATAATAAATTAATTTAAATTTTGTGAAATACTCTAAAAAGATTTTTCGTGAAATTTTTTGAACAGAAATAAAATAAAAATAAAAAAATTGTATATCTATCATTATATTAATATGAAATTTAAAGAAAAATAATTTTTTGAAATCAATACTTTTTAAATATTTTTTTCCACCATCTGCTTTTTTTTACATGTAAAATATTATTTATTTTTAATTATATCAAATCACATACATACATACATTTTTATATTTTTTGTCTTTAGAAAATTAGATTGCAATACATGAGTTTGAATACCAATTGATTATCACATAAAACAAATTTTTTAATTTTTATAATTTTCATTTATTGTTGCTGGATCCCAAAATTCTGGCGTTCAGCAACCTGTTCATTTGTCGCAGGATTATTTTGCAAATACGTAACGTCATCTAGGGTGCGTAACCCTGCAGCCACACGTTGTTCTAACTTTTCGGCACTCTTTAACTCATCCGGCTTGAAACAAATATAGATGAGGCAATGTAGACTAACGTAAATGGAGACAAAGCATAATACAATCAAAAGTGCTTTCCAGACGCTCGCTTGAGTTTCCAACGGTGCAATGAATTCAAACCAAATTAACGGAAAGAAAATAAACCAAAAGCAGAAAAAGAAAGAGATTAGCGAACATTCCAAGGAATTTGGTCTTTCTTTGCTTTTAATGAATGCCATTTCCCGTTAAAATTTTTAGTATTATTATAACTTGAAATTTTTTCTTTTATTTTTGCGATATCTTTACTATATTTCAATTTTATTTCTGCCAAGAACTCCATCCGTTTATCCACAACTGACTATCGACACTGAAACCAGCTCCAAATTCGAAATGCACTTTTAAGGTTGCTCTTCAGGCTGACTTAAAATATTTACTTGCGATTTTTTAAATTTATAATTCAGTTTGCAGAAATTAATTTTTCTGAAAACCGCAAACATTTCAGCAGATATTTCTTATCGCATTTAAAAAAAAAACAGCATTGAATATTGGCATATGTTATAGAGGGCACATGAAGGATGTTAATCAATAATTAAAGTCATAAAATAAACCTTAATGTCAGTGTATATGTAAATAGAAAAGGAAAGGTAGTGACGGAGAGGAAACACAGTATCTTAAAGCTTCCCAAGACCGTTCAGCTCCTTCAAATGCTGATTGCAGCCCGAGCTGTTAGAAACACATCTCAAGTTTTGAGCACCAATTGTGCAGGGTTAACCAAAAAAATACTCTGAAATAGACCAGAAAGTCCATACTGTAAGGAAAGAGAGAATTGAGGCAGGCACTTAGTTCAGTCCTTATCTTCAGAAAACCAGCAAATTGGAATCAGCAGAACGTGCAAGCAGAAACTACAGCTGTTTGAGCAACATCTTAACTTTTTGAACATCTCTATTGAGTACACTGGAGTTGGCAGCATAGGCTCATACTTTAAAGAAAGAGCGAACGGAGATAGCGATAGAAACTTATCCACTGAGGTCTCGCCTACAGTAATGCAGTACACTGAAATTAACAGAAAGCAGAGAATGTGCGACGAATGCTGTAATATTATATAATGTTCCAACATCTGCGAAGAGACATTTTTCAGCAGGTTAATACGACAGTCATTGAACAGCTAGGATGTTGAGGGGTGTTTAGTTGAGGTAAAATTTAGCCGAGTGTTGGCTAAGCTGCGAAAGCTTATGGTAGAGAATTCTTTCAGCTTCGTTACAATAACGATTTTTAGATGTAAAACTTTCCTGAAAATTTAAATACCGTAGTTAAACTCCTGCCAGAACTACTCTCATTGGCCGCGTTGTGTTTTGTAATGTTGTTTTTTTTTGTTTTATTAAACTTTACAACACCTCTAGAATATAGTCCTAAGTTTTCAAGTTGATCCGTGTAACATTTTCGTAGATACAGCCTTGAGAACTTCTGCACTTGAGGTTAGCTAGGCTAAGTGCGCCGTCTTTAAACCTATTTTCCTCGAAACTGTGTTTTTGAAGTCGGTTGGCAAGATTTCTCTAAAATTTCTCAACCGATCTTCATGAAATTTTACACAATTTCTTGAGATGCAATTCATAAAGACTTGAACTTGGGCGAAGGATTTTTTTCGATTTCAACAACTTGAAAAAAAACATTGTCATGAGACTTAAAGTTTTTTATAAAAAACACTTTTTTTCCTTTTTCCAAGTTAGGGTTTTAATTAAAACAAGTATTTTTCATTTTAGATGATTCTGCTTCTTTATTCGGAGGTGTCACCAGAAATGACGTCGCAATAGCCGAGCTTAAAATATTTTATTCCAAAAATTTCAGAATTTCTTTGTTAATAGTGTACGTTTGCAACAATAAAAAAATCTAACAAAATATTTAATGTTTTTATGAGAAAAAAATTGTTTAAAAAGGGCTTTTTTACCCGAGGAAACCAATATAACCCCTAATATGGAATTCTTTTTCATTTGACAAAAGTCATCGTGAAATTTGGTATAGATTTTTTTCCAAAATAACGTTACAAATTCTGAAAATCAAATGAAAAATTGAACCACTATAGCATATAGCTGTCATACAAACTATCTCCAAAATGAAGTCCTTCTATGAGAACATTTTCTATTTGCCAAAGTGGCGTCATACAAATTTGCACAAAAATAGTAGTTCAGATCGAATTACTGTAGCATATAGCTGTCATAGAAGCTGACTGATCAAACTCAAGTCCTTATTTAGAAAACTTTTTCTGTTGCTCAAAATGACACTTTAAATAAATAATCGGTTTTTATTTTTTTTTAGTTCAGTTTATTTCAATAAAATTATACTTAATTTAAATATAATAATATAGTGTAAGGAATTATATTATTTTTTATTCGTTTTTATTTAAAAATTTGTGAGCATTAAGTTATTCATACAAAAATGAAGAGGAAACTAAGTCACGATTACAACTACTGATAACTTTTTTTTGTTCTTTATATGTATATATATACAATACACAATTTTTTTGATTTCGATATTTTAAAAATTTTTTTTATTTATTTTTAATTTGTACATAATTATTAATTTTTTAAATTTTAAATTTAATCGTATATTAATTTTAACTTTTTTTATTTATTTTTTTTTTTTAATTTTTTCTTTGCTTTAATTGCATACTTTACGCTTAGAAACACATCGTCTACTAGGAGAGAACTTAAAAATTTATTTTTCATTATTTTTTTTTTTTAATTGCAATTTAATATACTTTGAAAACACACGAGTTGCATTTTTACATAAAATGTTTCCTTGTCACTTAGTCATTTGCAAGACCACACTCTCGCTTATCCACAGTATTAAGAAACTGCTGGCCGTTAAAGTACAGTTCTTGTTTGCTTACGAACACCTTTTTTTCTTCCACACTATCATCAACATATAACATTATCGTAACTGCACTATCGCGATTTGAATCGCCTGGCGTATACAGCATAGCAGGTTTATTTTGCTCAGCCTCTGGCACCTTGGGTATTGGCACACGTTTACTAGTCGGACGTTCTTTTCTTGAAATATAGGCGGTTTTCATATACTCTGGTCTCTCTACGTCGTCTTCTAATGTTAGGGATGGCTCCTTCACTTGCTGTATGTTATGTTGCTCTTGGACGCGCTTATGCTCGCAACGCTTGAGACAACAGTAAACGATGCAATATATAAGTACGAAAATCGCGAAAAAGAGCAACGCATAAAGTAGGGTCACTGTGGTGCTCATCTGGAATGCCGGTGGTTGTATGACAAACCAAATTATTGGGAAGAAGATCAACCAATAGATTACGAAGATGATCACTAGAGTCCATTGCGTGCAGTTGAGGTTTTTCCTTTTTCCAACGCGCGCCATTTTGTAACTTTAGTTATTTGCTTATAAAATGTGCATTTATTAATTTGTGATTGCTGTCTATATGTAGTTTTGTTTGAAATTTACTAATTAAATATTCTTTTAATTTTATGTTTTTTTTATAATATCTGATTTAAAACAAGTTCATTTTTTCAATATTTCATAATTTTTTTTATATTTTTATTAAATTTTATAAAAATAATATTGTAGTTAAATTTAATTCAAATTGTGTTTTGTTCTTGGCTTAAATATTTTATTTTTTAAATTTCATTAATTTTTTTAATTTTTCCATAATTTTTTGAATATTTGTTATTAATCTTATATATTTGCTTATTGAATATATGTTATATTAGTTGTTGTTGTATGTATAATTTTTTCATTTATTATTATTTTTTTTTAGTATTTGACTTAAAAAAATTTAATTCATTTTGTTCCACATTACTTTTCTTTCTAATATTTTATTTTTACAGTGGTTTTAAGTACACCTTATTTTCTTATATATTTCATTAATGTTTTTTATATATTTTTTATTGGGATATTTTTCTTGTCCACAGTTTTTAAAATTTTTCTATTTTTAATTGCTTTGCGATTTGTTTCGAACACACAAATGCGTTTGCTTGTAGCTTTTAATTGTTACTGGAACCTTTGATTTAGTATTTTTAATATTCCACATTCCCACACTACCTATCTACACATACATGGATACAAAAACGCATACATAAATGCATACATACACATAGTATATCAGCGCTCTGCTCATTTCTGCCGATTTACTCCAGTTCGAGCTCTTGTTTGCCTTGTGGACAGGGTTAGAGCTTTCAGTGGTTTTTTTCGCAGATAAAAATGTACGCACATACTCACACAAGTCGATTTGCACATAAATATATCAATAAATTTAATTTGTATTGTAACCGATCACACTAAAATAATTATGCGCAGCAAAACCTTGACTTCGCAGCATTTGTTGATAAGGTTCTTGCTGCAGTAAGCTTGCTGCTCGGCATATAATTTCGAGTTTCGGTTAGAAAATAGCTAAAATTTGTTTGTGCTTCTAATTCGGGAAATAATTTTATTTTACATATTACATTAATATTCAAGTACTTAATATCTAAAATTCATACAGGGTATACTAACTCTTACATATGTCTGTTTAACAATACGAAATCGAAGGTTTTTAATGCACTGCGCCCAGAATACGGCCGATCACTCGTGCCAATGAATATCAAAAAGAGAAGAAATTGACAGACTGTCTAAATCTACATATTTTACTAACACTGGTCTTTGGTAAAGCATATCGACCACTTTTGATCCCGACCCTTTAGATTTTGCTGAAACTTATCCATCCTTTTCTACCCTTTGAAAAACAATTTTGAGTATTTTTTCAAAATTTTTTGTACAATTTCAAAAAAGTAATGAATTTTCCAAAAAAAAATAGCTTTTTTACTTTCAAATGGCTATAACTTTTGTAGAAATTGACTTTTGGGGACCATTTTTTTTTTTTTAATTTTTGTTTTTGAATGAACTGTTCGAAAAAATACACGAAAAAAATTTAAGACGATCAATTATATAAAATAATCGGGTTTTTTAAGTAAAATCGTCCTTTTTTGGAAGTTCGCCATTTTTTTCCCCCTCAAAAAAAACTTCAATTAATTTGACAACTATCCCGGAGTGGGCCGATTTTTTTTTTTTAGTTTTTTATTTATTTAAAAAAATTGTCAAATTTTCAAAAATGAAAATTTTTTTTTCCGTAAACTTTATTTCTATGATATAAAAAATATGTGTTATGGTTATGTTTTAGACAGTTCTATGGCGACCGTTACTCAAATTCAAGTGTTTTCGTTTTTGCTGTTCCATCTGGATACCAGACTTCTAAGTCTATACACTAAACACAGCTCAGCTTTGGAGCAGTATACTGGAGTCTTGAAGAGTTCGTTGTGATAAAAACCAGGTGCAACAACATCTAAAACCTCTTTGCCTACGAGCAAATTATGTTATGTCCGCATGCTTAAAATTATTTTAGAATCGTAATATAACGGTTACTTTTCTGAGATTCCTGTTTATAATGAAAATGAGGTGTCCTTTCAGACAGACATACCGCGGCATATAAGTATAAATGTATATTGTATATATGTAAATTAAAACGCTCCTACGTTTTGAGGTTAGGAAGTTCGTCGAAACCATGTGCTGACATAATATTTGCTATTGTTTATCAGAATTTCAATACTAATTTGATAGCAAAGCGGTCGAGTGAAAAGAGTAATGAAGAATACAGTAATGATCGTCACTTGCGGGTATTTGTCGATGAAGTGAAACTTTTGATATTTCCACATAGTTTTCACAAAAATATTTTTGCTTTTATACTTCAACATGTCAGCTTCCATTCTCGTTGGTTCTTTATTTTCGCGCTCGGAATTCTCCTTTTTTCTCTCTCGCACATTATCACGGCATTTCGCTTTTATGATTCAGTTATGTTTCTTATCAACAACAATAAATCGACTCAGGCTCTTATTCACTCAGTTGCCACTTTATAAAGCTCTTTTGTTCTTTGAGCAGAGCCATTACGAAATTGAAATTAAATGATCAAGGGCGTCAAGCACTAAAATACATTGAGATATAAATAATTAAATGTTTAAAAATATAAAAATATTTATATAGAGTCTTAGAACATGAAGGGGTAAAGAAAATACAATTGATTTCAGCTTTGAAGCAACGGCTTAACCTCATACTCAGGGGTCTCTATATTGCAATAATTTTAACTTTCTTCTTATATACTACATACATATAAGGCAAATGGGCGAATAATCATTTTCAAAACTCATTAATCTTAAATCTTAAATCTTAAATCTTAAATTGCCACCGATTTAGTTTACCTTCAACAAATTACTAATCATAAAAGTAAAGATTATTTCTAATGAATCACTTAATTTCCAGTCACTCTCAAATAAATTTCACAATAATAGAAAACTAAAACGGACATACTTTGGCTTTCGAATATAATTACCTACAATCTTTTTCTACCGAATTAACATCTATATATGTAGTTTCACCGCGTCATGAAAATCCCGAAATGCAGAGGAAACCAACTGCTAATGAAACCACTTATGTATGGTACATACAGTAGCTTTTGCTCGTGTGTTATGCGGTTGCGTGTTGGGATCAAATAGCCTTCGCTGATTAGTCATACCACAGCTGCATTCATTTCCAAGTATTTGCAAATCAAATTAAACCACACATTGATTACCGTTTTCCGAACAGAAATAAGAGTTGCAAATATTTTTACGGCGACTTTTGCACGGCCTTACCGACACTTAACAGATGTGCGACTGATTTCGTGCTCTATGTTAGTGTTTCTTATTGCTGTTAAAACTGTTATATTTAATTGCAAATTACTACATAAAGTGGCCTTTGTTCTTCAAAATAAAAATAGCAGACTTTTCTTGGTTAATGAAACACTTTCTCTCAAATATTTTGGGTTTCCAATTTATGGAAAATTGTACTTAATCCCCGTTTAATTAAATAATTGTTTATTCAAAACAATAGTAAGCGGCGTAGGCGGTGATGGATCATTTAACTAAGAAGACTAGTTTGAATTATGTCTTAACGTTAGCGCTTCTTAATGTTATTTTTAGCATATCTTTAGGCGACCACAAGCTAGACTTACAATATTTCTAACGCTATGTTATGATTACATTTACTTTACAGAGGGATTAAATAATTGTATCTGGCTATATTTTATTGAGTTGTGCCACCTATTCTATTCTTTAAATTATACTATATTTGAAATTAAACGCAATATTATTAAATAATGGGTATTGAATTTTCTCAAAAAACGTGCAGCCAAAAATTATTTTAAAAGGGTTGCCACCTATTTTCGATGTTTCTTGATCAATAAAAAAAATTTATAATAAAGGTAACAAATAAGGGATATTTTAAGAGGGTTGCCATGGTTTTCAGACTAAATTGTTTTAAGAACAAATTATTAAATTTACTCTGTTTTAGAATGTGCTCAACTTAAATTATTTTAGCAGCGTTGCCACTTTTTATAATTTTTTTCTAACTAAGCATACTTCCAAAATTTTTGCTCCAAATATTTTTCACGATCTAGTAAAATATTGCCACCTGTTTGTTATAATATTTTTTATTATAGTTCTTTTCAGACGATTTTCAGATTTTTTTAGATGAGCTTTTTACTATTAAAAACCAATAACTGAACCAATAGTAAAGATTGTTCTGTTGAAGTGTTGCCACTCTTTCCACTTTTTTTTATAATTATATAACTCAACTAAAAAACGCTTTGAACTGAGCATATCTCAAAAATTTTCGCGGCAAATATTTTTCACGATCTAGAAAAATATTGCCAGCTGTTTATTATATTTAATATATTTTATTATAATATTTTCAGATTTTTTCAGATGTGCTGTTTACTATTAAAAACTCATATCTGAAATTTTTTTTGGGAAAGTGTTGCCACCTTTTTATTAAAAAATGTTAAGCAGTTATAAAATACATAAAACGTATGATGTACAGTACGTAATTATTGTTTAGGAAAATAAAACAATTTAATGCATTTTAGAGTAAAAATTGCTTTGTTGAAGTGTTGCCACCCTTTTTATTTTTTATTTTTTCAATTATTTAACTGAACTAAGCACGCATTGAACTAAACGTTTTAAACTAAATATACCTCAAAAGTATTTGCTGCATATATTTTTCATTTCTTTAAAAAGGTATTGCCACGTGTTTATTATAATATTTATTTTCAAGCGATTTTCAAATTTTTATCAGATGAGCTGTTTACTGTTTAAAATGTTTACATTATGATTTCCGTCGCATAAACCACAAAAATATTCAAGGAAATAGCGAACTTAAATCAATGTCGTGAGTAACTGTAAAACTTTTTTTCAAATTAAGATACATCAACAACTAACGTGCGTAAGCTCATGTAATTCTTCGTATTAACCACAATTTAAACGCAACTAATTCCATTAATAATTCTCATTCTGATAAGACTCGCAGTTCTGAGTAATAGAACACACATTCATCTGCACACCGAACTGCCAAAAATGGCACGAGAATAGCTTGACCTACACGCAATTTATATAACTAGAACATACATATTTACTTAAATGCGTCTATATAATTGTTTTATAAAATTGCCATTTAATTAACATTTTTTTAATGGCAACACATCTGTCATTGATTTATTGTTTTGCTCTATTTACACACACACATACACAGCAGCATGTGTGTGTGTAAGGCCGATTTTGAGGGGGTGTATTCTTTGCTTGTTCGTCTGCTGCCCTTTTGTCAACTACACTTGCAAACTCTACGCACACACAAACAACTGTTAGTGACATATATACAATATATACCCCCTTATAGCTGTATATCTTAAGTACCGTACCTTCGTAGCTAAGATCACAATTTGCCAAAGAAACACACTTTCCATCGCATATAATATATTATATGTTGTGTGCTTCTCTTTGGTTTCTTTTTGCTTTGTTATTAAAATTTATTAGCGCAATTAAAGTGATTAATTTGAAAACACCATCAATGGGGTCTACCAGCAAGGAAAGGGGTGTGTGCCTTGTTACGTCAGCGGCTGTAACAAATTTTCTGAAGTATTTATTGCTAGATGTTCTAAGGTGTCAAATAAATTGTCTGAGTCACGCTAAATGTTTCGGCACATTTAGTTATTTTTAGTTAGCAAAAATTATTGAGTAATTTAGGTATAAAATATATTAGAAAAACTGGCATATAAGGTAGTATTATTGATACATTACTCTCTGTTCAATTTTTATTGGCTTTTAAGCAAAATTAAAATTTCGACACAAGTTGAAAATATATAGAATCCCAAATTCACTGCAAAACAGTCTTTAAATATGAAAATTTTTGGAAACAATTTTTTTCATAGCTTCTCGTGCTTAATTCCAACAATTTTTATTTTAAAATCTGGTCACTTTAATACAAGAAATTATGAAAATTAGTAATTTTTATTTTGAAAACTTTATTCTATCAATTCAATCCGCACGGAAATCTAACTAGAAATTTTATGAAGAGTTTTTAGAAACAGTGCAGAAACAACAACAGGCTTTTCGCTTTCAAAAATAAAGGATGATCCATTTCAAGGTTTCCTACTTTCTTAAAAAAAAAAAACGAAAACTTCATATTTAATGGAAATGTTTACAATCATTTGAGAGCACATCCTTTATCATTTGGCCGCATCTACGTCTCAGATGGTTCATTCTTTGAATCCAATCTTCGATGACTCGGTCGAGCATTTCGACTAGTAACTTGCGAAGGACACGCGTAATGTTTGTTCCAAGGTCTGAATCGAAGCGGGATTGTCCGCATTTTAAACATCCCCAAAGGAAGGTCTAACGGTGGGATATGCCATGAACCAAAGTGTGGTGGCCAATCGTTCGGCCCAAAACGCGAAATTATCTGCTTACTGAAGTATTCTCTCAATAAGTCCATTGATTGATGATATGTGTGGAAAGTGGCGTCGGCTATTGAAACCAAATGTCGCCGATACCACGAGTTTCAATTTCAGGAATCAAATAGACGGTTATCATAGCGCGATAACGGTCGCCAATGATAGTTACGTTCTCACCGGCATAATTTTTGAAGAAATATGACCGATGATTCTAGAAAACCAAGCCGTTATTTGTTCTCGATAATATGGCAGGTTGCTCTTCGTCCCAAATGCGGCAATTTTGCTTCTTTACATGACCATTGAGCCAAAAATTGGTCCCGTGTATTTTTTCGAAAAGTTCATCCAAAAACAAAAATGTAAAAAAAAAGGTCCCAAAAAGTTAATTTCTACAAAAGTTATGGCCATTTGAAAATAAAAAAGCTAATTTTTGAAAAATTCATAACTTTTTTGAAGTTGGACAAATAATTTTGAAAAAATTCTCAAAAATGTTTTTCAAAGGGTAGAAAAGGATGGATAAGTTTCAGCAAAATCTAAAGGGGTCGGGTTTAAAAGTGGTCGATATGGTATGGAATACCTCATATGTTTGTATATGCATTTGTGTTTGTGAATGTGTGTCATTGAACAGTTTTACTCAAAACTAAAATTACTCGATCTTACAACAAGAAAGAAGTATGTATATATGTATACGTTAAAATTTCTCATAACCGGGAACATTCCGTAGCAATGTCCGGTTATGGGAGCCGTTCCATATGGCAGCATGACAAAAACGTGGGTTTCAAAAGTATTCCTAGAGTCAGAAGATGTACAAATGGTTTGTAACTCGTAGTTCGTATATCCCACAGTTCCGCGTTAAAAAAGAGATATTTATTATGAGTCATGATGACGTTTTAATTTCTTTTTGTAAGTGGTACTTTGGTGGAAAAAACTGTAATAATTTTTAATTTTTTTTTTTTTCAAAACATGATTTATTTTTAATATTTTCGTTAAATTATTCTAGTTTTTTTATAATTTCCACATTTTTTTAATGATTTTTGGTGAAGAAAATAAATAACTTTCAAAATTTTTCCAAAAAAGAAGAAATAATATTCATAATTTTTTCAAAATGGTATTAATTTTTTAATCTTTTTCGAGACATGATGTACTATTAATATTTTTAAAAAAATTTTCAAAAGGTCTTTGGTTAAATATTTGTAGTTTTTTATAGTTTTTACATTTTTTTAATGTTATTTTGGTGAAAAAAATGTACAAATAACTTTCAAAATTTTTCCAAAAAAGAGGGATGACGAAAAATTTTTGGAAATAATACTCATAATTTTTTCAAAATGGTATGTTGGTAAAAAATATTTTATTTTAAGAAATTTCAAAATGGTGTTTTGGTAATAAATATTTTTTAAATAATTTTCAAAAGATGGTATTTTGGTGGCAAAAAGCATTTCTTTGAACATCATGATTTTTACAACCAAGTTTTATCCACCAAACTTTCCGAATCGAAACTTTTCACCAAAATACCATTTCAAGTTGAGCTGAAATACATAAATATATATTTTAAAACTATTCCAAAGTTATACGACCAATTTACTAAGCAATTTGTTAATATTTTTCGTCTTTCACGCACGCTCCACCGTCGTTGTGGGCGCTTTGCGAAAATAAACGCCGAAATTTATCCTCTAACCCTGTTGTCAATCTTTCCGCATGACTTATACGCTTATTCTTCGCCCACAATCGTAGGGTTGCGCCTGTAACGGGACCAAAGGCGTAGTGACAATCACCGCAGTGGGGGGTGGTGGTGGTGGTGGTTTGCGCGCCGAACACAGAATTTTCTCGCTGCTGCGTGCACCACTTGGTTGTTGTTGTTGCTGCCACCCTTGCTGGTTGGCTAACTGCTCCTGCAACTGTTGCTCCTTCGTGAGTAATTGTGCGCTGGCACTGTGTACAAGTGGCGCTGGTGAAATCGCGGGACGCTTTTGCCGTATATGTTTGAGTGGCTCCAATTCGCCGACGGTAGCCATTGATGTGGCCGCGGAGGGTACCTCCGTCTCGGCCGCCTTTGAGACGGACTGTTTCATGTCCGTTCGGATTTTACGCTCCCAATGCTTGTACAGCGTATAATAAGCGTACATGCATAGAGAATAGATGAAGATAAAGGCTAAGGCGGCAATGCCGTAAAGGCCCAATTTCTTCTTCGGCCATTTGCCGCGACGCATCCACCTGATGCGCTCCAAATATTTCGAAATTAGCGGCACAATGACTAACCACCAGATTAGCACAATGGAGATTTGTATGGTGCGGCGCAGATACATTTTGTAGAGTTCATTTAGGGTGGTTGGAATTTTTTGCCGATTTGCAGTTGTTCTCTTGCAAATAATTTAAGCTTTCCAGTTGTGATTTTATATAATGTTTTGTTAATTATATTTTTTAGTCAAAATATTTTGAATGCTTTTTGCTAATTAAAATATTTTTTATTTTTTTTATTTAAAACAGTTTAAAAATTTTTTTTTAATTTTTTGTTTCAGTTTATTTATCACTATTGAATTTTCTTGCAGCAAATACTTTTTAATATGTTCATTTTTAATTTAGAGTAAAATTTTAAATTTCGAATGTAATTTTTTGAGCTAAAATTTTCAACCAAATTTTTTTTTTATAAATTTATTACTGCTTTTGAACTTTCAACCCATTTTTTTTTTTGTGTAACAGCAACGAGAGAACAGGGATCACAATGTGCAATTAATTGAATTTTCAGTTTTTGGTTAAATTTTTAATTTCGAATATTAATTTTTGTGCTAAAATATTTTCAGTTACCCTTATTTTGAACTTTGGGTTTAGTTTTTAGTTGATATATTATTGTTAAGACAATCTTGCAGTACAGTTGAAAATATTTTTTCGAAATTTGCAATATTTTTTTGTTCGAAATTTTCAATATTTTTTAGAAATTTATTTTTGTTTAAATTTATAATTATTCATAAATTTTAATTTTCTTATACGTTAAAATAGTATTTTTTAACTATTATTTTGTGCACAAATATAATTTTTTTTCGAAGTGCTCCTTTTTTGCTAAAATAACCTTTTGCTATCATTAGTTTTCGTTGTAAGACAATTTTTTTATGTTTTAACTTTCTTATAACTTTGTTTTCTTCTAACTTTATTTTAAGCTTTAACTCTATTGTTTTTGATCCACTTTTTTGTTATTGGTTTTTTTCTTCTTATGAAAAAAAATTGTAGACTCCCTCAATTAATTTTTTTCTCAAATTTTACTGTTTAATATTTTTTATGCACTGAAAAATATTTTTTCCTAAAAAATATTTCTTTTACAGTTATTATTTTTAAATCGTAATTTTTCGTTTTCTTCGTAAATTCGGCACAGTCTGTTATGACACCGCCCGCGTCAGCTCACATATTAAACTGTCTAGTTAGCTGTGATTTGTTGACTCGGATTTGCTGACTGTGCATTCGAGCGTTGCGATAGCGCGCGTTTGCCGCAACGACCACAAGCATTCTGTTTAGCGCAAATCAGCTGCTGATCGCTAATCAGTTTTTGATCACATCTGTGGTCCTTTAGGTATACAATTCAAGTTCAAAACCAAAAGATCAAAATACGCAGGAAGAGTTGTTTGCGTCTGTTGCTATTGTTGTTGCAGTTAACGCATTATAAATGCACACAAAGCACCGATTTGTAGTGCCAGCTTACAGAGCAGCATAAAAAAACACAAACTTTGATTAAGGCATGTAACCAAATTGGAATTTCTATTGATTCATAAGAAGGCTGTGATTCCTATATAAATCGTGTATCGTTATTGGGTATATGGAGGTGTGATTTTACAGCAATCTGCACGACTTAGCAATAACATTTCAGAAAAGCTTATCAAAAACAGACCTAACATAACATCACTAAAAATTGGAGCTCAACCTTATAGTTTGAAAGCTGGCAAAAAATTAAATGAGTAAAAAAGAAATCATAAAAATAACGTACACTGTCACAAAAAAGTATTATAAATAACTAAATAAAGAAATATCATGAAGTTTGGAGAACATAAACAAATCACACAGAGCCGAACCTGGTGAATGCGGTATAAAATCCATGAGTTCTTTTTCCACGCAAACGTCTCAATACGCCAAAACGAACTCCTTATTGTCTGTCTGTCCCATCGGAATAAATTCATGATGTAACAAACCACGAATATCGAAAAAACATCACCTTGAGTTTTGAGCGATTTTGGTATGGTTTTGGGTTTCGGCTCATTTTTTTCGTTCAAATGGACTCGCGAGAGATATGCTGTCTTGTCATATCTCTTACACTTGCCTGACGATTTTCCAGCACCATATTCTTCAGGTCGTCCAGATCGAGGCGTGTCTTCAACGATCGCTTGACCGTCTTTGTAGGCTTTGTACCACTCGAAGGCTTGAGTTTTCGATTAAACTGAAACACCGTAAGTCTTTTACAACATTCGTATTTGGTTAGATCTGTTAAAGTCGCCATGAAACTTGATCATTTTGGTGTACTTTTTTCATTATGACTAACAACTTGGTTATTAGTTGGGTAAATCATAAAGTTTTCTCAATCGAAAATTCTTCAGTGGTATCTATTGACACTCTTCCAAGAAGAACTTCAAGATGCTTAGACGTCATCTTTCCAACTCTTGAAGCATTAAGCACATCTATAAATGTTGTGTCTTCTTGTTGACGCATGTTTTGCTGGAGTTCTGCCGCAGAGGTCATATGTTCAGGCCGTTGAAATACTTGATGTCCTCGGACAAAGTGTAACTGCATTAGATTACCAAAGAGTGAGACATGTATACCACCAAAACAAGCATTCGGGCTCTTCAGTTGGCGCAAACAAGAGTCAATCATGCAAAGCATCTCATAGAGTACCATAGAAATTTCGTTATAAACAGAAATTCAACGTGTTGCCATAACTGGCGCATCACTCTCAAATAGTTTCCTTCAAACGATTATCTCGATGCAAAAAGGCTTCTTTTGCATTATTCCGTTTCCACGCCGGGTAATATTTGAGCGACACTGTAAGAAAGCGAGCATAAGTTTAAGCAGCTCAACAAAAATAAGCGCTTAAAAGTATGCAACGTTCCAAACAAACAATCACTTCTTCGCCACGATGCATGCCTAATGGAAATATCCATAAAGATCTTAGTGGTCCCATGGTAAAGAAAGAAGTAGAGGACAGCAGAATGAAATATACTTATATCTTAAAAAATTATACCATATCTTCTCACTAACAGAGCAATCGTTTCACAATTTCGTCTATTAAGAATGCTCGGTAGTATCTGAATTTATTGCTTACTTACTTATTGAGTTAAGATTCGAAATAGGTGCCCTTACCTGTATATATGCTTCAAGAATAACAGAAAAAAAGTTATAAAAATTCAAATAATATTTTTTTATGTTTAATTTATTAATTTTCAAATATTTATTTGTTTATAATTGTTAATTAACAAAGCTAACAACGCTTTTATAACATCGAATTCGACTAAGCTTAAACTAATTAATTTATTTTTTAACTTTTATTAACACCGCTAACCAGAAAATTGGTTATTTCAATAATTAAATACAACTTTATTAATAATAAACAATAATAAAATAAACAATAATAAAAAATAATAATAAAAAGTATGGAATTTTACAAAAAAAATTAATAATCTTCCTTAGACGTACAGATTTGAATGTCATTCTGATTTAAATATAAACAAATACGCAGTTTAAATGAACCAGTCCGACTCAAATTTGATCAGTTTACATATGTGTATCTTGTGTGTGTGATCATTGAATAGTTTCTGATAATTGTATAACTCAAAAATATAATTACTTGATTTTAAACTAAACAAGGTATGTGAAATTTCTTATAACCGGACATCTACTATCACGGTGTCCGGATATTGGAGCTGTCTACATATGGCTTCGCGCCAAAACCGTTAGTTTAAATGAAATGTATTCTCTGAGTCATAAAATGCAACATAGAACTATATTTTTACTGAATAAAAATAGTTTTTTTAAACATTTTATGAAATCTTGAGATCTTATCAGAGATATCTATGTAATTTGAACGAAATATTACGAATATAGTCCGGTCATTGAAATGCATGAAAATATTATTGATAACATTGTGTTCACGAAATTTGTCGAACTATGGGAGCTGTTCGGTTATGAGGACTATTCGCAGTGGAGAATTTCACTGTATAAGCAACGTTGATCAGTGATAAGCTTCGCCCGAACCGAAAGCTTCATTGTTTTGAAAACAAAGTTATGATGTATGTGAAGAGGGCCTTCCCTCATAACATTATATTACTGTTTATATGTATAAATTTACATGTATAATATTTACTTATAAAAAACGTTTTATATTAATAACACATATACACAGTAGGGTGCTCCAAAAAAAAAATGTTTGGAATCTTTTTTCAACTCTTAACCTCCCCCCCCCCAAATGTTAGTGATTGACAAACAAAAAATCCTCCCTCAAGCCAGGCGCTGTAGCTTAACTCTAAGGGGTCGCTATTTTTTTTTTTTTTTAGGTTCCCATACATTTTACATAGGAATTTTCGTTTTTTCATTCAAACTAAAATTTCACCAACTAATTTTCGTTTCCCAGAAATAACCATCATATATTCATAAAGTTGGCTTTTCAAACTAGAAAACTAGAAACTAGAAATAGAAAACATTATTGAAGCTCTGTGAAGATTTTTTGAGTCCATGCCTAAACAAATATACGAGGTTATTAGGCGGAGGGGGAGTTCTACAAAATACTAAAAATTTTTTATACAAAATATATTATTTTGATTCGTTATGTATTCTAATGATAAATAAAAATCATATAAAACATAAACTATGTAAATAACTTGTTCAAAAATTACATTATTGTTCATAACAAATTTTACTTCTGTGGTTTGTTATGTGTGTGTTTTTACATTTTTCACTATAACAAGTGTTAAACTATAAGTTTTTTATAATACTTACTAACTACACAAGCGCATATAGTCAGCGTATTAATTAAATATGTATGTGGGGATGTACTATATTACATATGTATACATCTCTACCTATTTAATGAGAAAACATTTCATTGCATTACGAGAAATAAGGAATGCGCATTTAAGGTTAAGAGTGAAGTAGAAAAAGTACCACTATGTTAATTAACAGTGTCAGGCTAAAAGATTTCAACAGATGACTATCATTTTCATCACACTTATTTCCTATATGTATGTTAACATTTCATCATAAAGTGATATTTTTTTTACATTACTTTTATATAAATATCGTTGAGAAATGGAAATATTTATCATGAGTCGACACTTTTGTGCATAATATTTACATTTTAATGATTCAAGCTTAACTTAAGGCGTTCAATTTCTTTTTTAAAGTGGTATTTTGGTGGAAATCATTTCTTAATAATATTTAGAATTTCAATAACTTATAAAATTTTTCGACATATGAATTATTTTTGATATTTTTCATAATTTTTGCAAAATTTCTTTGCTGGAAATTTTTTATTTTTTTTTCCAATTTGTTTTTCGATAAAAAAATGAAATAATTTTTAAATTTTTTGTAATTTTTTTAATTTTTCGAAATGTGATTTATTTTTAATATTTTTCAAGGTTTTGCAAACGGGGTTTGGTGAAAAATTTTTATTTTTTAATATTTGCCACAACAAAAAAGGACAATTTGGTGAAAAAAATGTATAAATACTTTTCAATATTTTTACAAAAAAGTAGTTTGGCGAAATATTCTTAGAAATACTACATAACTTTTTCTATGGTACATATTTAGGCAAAAAATAAATTTTCCTTTTAAACTTTCGAATCTTTTTCAAAATCGATTTTTTTAATATTTTTTTCGTAATAATTTTCAAATTTTTTTTCAGGACGGTATTTTTGTGTAAAAAAGCATTTCTTTAAAAATTATGATTCTATTTTTTTTTTAAGTTCCACATTAAAAACTATTAAGGCTATTTTTATTTTAAGAATAACAATAATAGTATAAACTTGCACATTTCTTACAAAATTGTAGTTTGGTGAAATATTTTTAACAATAATATTCTTTTTTTTTCAAAATGGTACTCTGGTAGAAAAAAAAATATTTTTTTTAATAATTTTCATAATTTTTAAAAATGGTCTTTTGGTAAAAATATATTTTTTTTTTTAAATTTTCACAATTTTTTCAAGAGAGTATTTAAGTGTCGAAAAGCATTCCTTTCAAAATTATACAATTACAATATTATAAATGATTAAAGCTATTTTTATTAAGTCTTTGGTTTTATTTTTCTTTTAGAGATGCGGATTTCTATGTATTTATGTACAACATTTAATTTAAAGCAAACTAATTTTTCTGAGTTAAATTTATAACGATTTTTTTTATTTAAACTAAATTTTTAACGATTTTGGGAAATTTCTTTATCACAACTATGCAGGGACTCACTTACCGGAAAAACTTATTTAGTTATTATTTAATAATACAAGTAAATTTTTTTTTATTTATTAAAAACAAAATATTAAAAAAAAAATCGTCCTTGTTTCCAAATAACTTTTTTTAAATTAAATTATCAAAATTTTTTGATTTCTTTTATTATTTACAATAGTTTTAAATACTTTAAGAAACAGTAATTTTTATTACTTTATTTAAAACTTTTTTTATTTTAATTTTAAAACATTTTTTTTTACTTTACTATAACTTATTATTTTAAACAATGTTGTTTAGTAATCACAATTCATTTAATTTCTAAAGAATTCAAATTTTTTTTTTCTGTAATATGGACAATGGTGTCTATTATTTTATTATATAAAGCAGAAATTTTTATTAATTTTTAATATTATATTCTTATTATTATTATTTTTTATATACATTCTTAAATTTTTCTAAAATCTCTTAAAATACGGGGGATATTCTTATTTTAAGCAACCTCACTTATATTTGAAATTAACCTTTGCAATAATTGATTAATTTTTGTTTTTATTTGCCATTAAAGCATTTTATCGCTTAAACGATTTTGACGTTGTTCACCGAAAAAGGATATCCCTATCTGCATATCTACATGTGTAGTACAATATTAATGAATACCCAAATCAGGTGTGGCCAATGCAAAGACGTGCAAATTAACATGTATACAACGCAAAAACGTCAAATGCTAATAAACAGCAAACCAAAATAAGAATTGAAATAAATAAACGTTGCAGTTAAAAAAAAAGTCATTTTTAGTAAAAAGTGGTGTTTGGCAGTGCAGAAGAAGGGAAAAGTTATAGTTTTAGTTATAAACGTATATAATTATTGAAAAAAAGGCCAAGAAAGTAGCTTTTGTAACTTTCAAAATTATTTCTTTAATTTTGAAAATTTCAAAATTTAATTTAAAAATTTTTCAAAATAGCTCTAGAACAATCAGCTTCATCAGGAAAATGTATTTAAATTATATCAAAGACTTTTTGAACGATTAATTCTACCTGATTACTATTCTTTAAAATATAATACATTTTAAAAATAAGAAAATAAAGAGTAAATTGCAGAAATAATTTATATTGATTTCATTTTAATCATATTCTAAGAAAATTGGAACAAATTTCAGAAATAAGATACATAATCAAAAGTGAATGATATTATCACAGCAGCTTGGCTTTCGTATAAGAAACACACTTCGTAATTTGCACAATAGTTAAAAATTAAATCTAATTTTAATAAACTTCTTAGCACAGAGCTTTCTCCGGACCTTTCATTAAAAAGAACAGTGAAACTTTAACTTGGCTAATCATTACTTGGAATTTTTTCTTACTATACGCGGTATATATTAAAATTTATTGCTATTTTATTTCAGGTTAAAGCTTTCGCAGGAGCTTTCCATTTTATACATAGCCAAGTCGTTAATTTCGGTAAATACATTTATGTCTATATACATTTTTTGCACCGAAGTTTGAAATTTAGGGTTTAAAGAACAGTTTTCATAACACTCAAGCCTGAGTCAGTACTTGTAACTATAGCTACAAGAAATAAACATGAAACTCTTTGCTTCCCAGATTTTAAGGTTCCTTTTCAATTAGCTATTTTAATGGTTTTCTTTTTTTATATTGTTATTGAAATCACTTTTTATTTTATGTTCTTTTATTTAATTTTCGGCACTTAAATATATATTAATTATCCTTACTTTTTACCACCAATCTTTTCGTAAAGCTTTCACTTTGCTTTTATATTTTTCCAATATGGATCATTTTAAATTATTATAAAAACTATAACATTATATTTTTATTATTCATTGGAATTAATAATTTACTAAGCGGCATCCATTCATTGCCTTTCCCTTTCTGTGTACTTATGTATATATTATTTATTTCTTGTTAATTTTATGAGCACAACGCTACTAATTTGTTGTTTATATTTTAAAATTTATTGAATTTATTATTCACGCTTTTGAAATTATAGCACTTAAAATTGAAGCTTTCGCTTATAATAGCATATATTACTATTTTTATTATATTACCTTAATTATTTAAAATTCTTCTGAATGTCTCTCAAATTAAATGTCATGCATTAACTTCTTTTACTAAGAAAATTTTATCACAGCTTTCATTTAGAACTTTCACTAATCGTTTTTCAATCGTTATTTGTCAAACTAAAAATATATTTTCCAAAAACGTCGAAACTTTCATTTTAAGCTTTCACAAATCGTTCTACGAAACAAAAATTTTAACTTCATGTATTTAATTGCAATATTAGTACTATTAGTGTTGATCTATTTTTGTCACATGTAAAAGTCTCTTACATAATTTGTCACAACTGCCTAAATTTTAATTTTGAGCTTCCACTTATAATTTTTCGAAAAGAATACTACGTCGCTGTAGTCTTAACTACTTCTAGTAATAATCGTATTTTTGTTGAGACCAGTATTCGTCAAAGGTAAAGTGATTTTGACATAATCGTCTGAGCTTTCATTTTGAGCTTTCACAAATTGTTTTTCGAAAAGAAAATTACCGTTGCCACACTCATATATAAGAAATTGTAACATAACGTGCCTTCTTTGTTGAACAATACTAGTCAAATGTAAAAAAAGAGTATCGTTATAGATTATTACAACAAAGTTTTACCTTTCAAACTCACCGATTCGAAACTTTCCACCAAAATACCATTTCAAGTTGAACGAAAATACATAAATGTACTTGCATATTCTAACACTATTCCAAAGCTATACGACCAACTTACTAAGCAATTTGTTAATATTTCTTGTCTTTTACACCCGCTATACCATCGTTGTGGGCGCATTACTACCACCGTTACTCGTACTCATGCGATAATAACGCCGCAAAATATCCGCTAACTCTGTTGTAAATCTTTCCGTGCGACTTATGCGCTTATTCTTCGCCTCCAACTCGCCACCGTAGGGTTTCTCCTGCAACGGCGCCAAAGGCGTGGTGGTGGTGGTTGACGGCAGCAAACGGTGCACTGGGGGTATTTTCGGCGCCGAACGCAGAATTTTCACTTTACTGCGCGCACCAGTTGGTCGTTGTTGTTGCTGCTGCTGCTCCTGCAGTTCTTGCTTCTTCGTGAGTAATTGTGCGCTGGCACTGTGTACAGGTGGCGCTGGTGAAATCACCGGACGCGTCGGACGTATGCGTTCGAGTGGCTCCAATTCGGCGACGGTAGCCATTGATGTGGCCGCGGAGGGTACCTCCGACTCGGCCGCCTTTGAGACGGACTGTTTCATGTCCGTTAGAATTTTACGCTCCCAACGCTTGCACAGCATATAGGCGTACATGCAGAGAAAGTAGATGAAGATGAAGGCGAATGCGGCAATACCGTAAAAGCCCAATTTCTTGCGCGTCCATTTGTTGCGTCGCATCCATTTGATGTCCTCCAAATATTTCGCAATTACCGGCACAATGACTAACCAATAGATTAGCACTGTGGAGACTTGTATGGCGCGACGCAGAAACATTTCATAGAGTTCATTTAGGGTGGGTGAAATTTTTTAGCAACTTGCAGTTATTTGCTGGCAAATAATTTTAGTTTACGGCCGTGATTTTTAATTTCTTATATTATTTTTTTAAATAAAATATTTTTATTTTTTTTTATTTTTAATTTTTTGTATTATTTGTTTTTTTAATTTTTTAATTTCGAATACAATTTTCTTGAGTTAAAATATTTTTAGCAATAGCAATTTTTTTCGAGATATTTGTTTTTACTTTTTATTATTTATAATCTGTTTGCTTATATTTTTCCAATAATTTTTCGAACTTTTCAAATTTTCGGGCGCATCTGTTTAAAGCTTCTTTTATTAAATGGTCGTCTTTCTTTCAGTACAGTTGAAAATATTTCTTCGAAATTTTCACTAATCTTTTTTTGTTCGAAATTTTCGTTTTTTTTTCAATTTATTTTTGTTTAAATAAATTATTATTTATAAATTTTAACTTTTTTATACGTAAAAATAGTATTTTTTAGCTATTATTTTGTGCACAAATATCGTTTTCTTGTGTTTGTAATTATTTTGGTATTTATTATTCATAAAAAAGTTATTTTTGAACTTTTCAATATTTTTTCTCTCTTAAAAAAGTTATTTTTTTGAATTCTTTAATATTTTTTCAGCATTAAGTAGTAAATATTTGTTGTTGTTTGTTTTTAAATGAATTTTTTGGTTGAGAGATATTTGTTTCATAATTTATTTAAAATTGTTGTAATTTTTTTTTAAGTGAAGTCTTGTAGTTGGTGTTATTTTTTCACTTACGTGTTGTTAAAATATCCTTAAATTCTCACCAATTTTTTTGTCAAGCTTTTTTGTTCTCTTTCGAAATGTACTTTTTAGTTGTTGTTGTTGTTTTTATTGCTAAAATATCCTTCTGCTTTCATTAATATTTGTGTAAGACAATTTTTTTATGTTTTCACTTTTAATTTTATAAGTTAATTTTTTTTTAATTTAAGCTTGAACTATATAATTTTTAATTCACTTTTTTGTTATTGTTGAATTTTCTTCTTACAAAAATTAGTAAACTCTCACCAATTTTTTTTCTCAAATTTTACTTTTTAATATATTTTATGCACTGAAATATATATTTTCCCAAAATATTTCCTTTTTTCTCCGTTATTACTTTCAAATCGTAACTAATTTTCTGTAACGTTCGCTTCGTAAATTCGTTGGCGCGCTTTCAATCTCAGACCTACTCACACCGCAGCACAGTCAGTTGTGATATCGCCCGCCTCAGCTCACGTATTAAACTGGCTCTGTGATTTGTTGACTCGGATTTGCTGACTGTGCATTAGAGCGTTGCGAAAGCGCGCGTTTGCCACACGCCAAAACGAAAACGAGCACAAGCAGCAGCACCGAACGATCGATCGATCACGCAGTTATTTGTCTAAGAGTTGTCAACAAATCAGCTGTTGAGCGCAAATCAGCTGTTGATCGCAAATCAGCTCTAGCTCGAATCTCAGGTGTTTTAGGTATGCAGTTCAAGTCCAAGCAACAAAATATCGAAATACGCACGAAGAGGTATATAAATATGTGTATATATAAGTAGCTTGTGGCATTTCGCACTGCTGCGTAATTACTCATGCCTGCAACAAAAACAAACCATAAGCCACCACAGATGCTTCGAGCGCGTTTGGTGAGCTTTGAACTTTTCAGTTGTCTCTTTTTATTAATAGTTTTATTTTGCATATTATGGAATTTCTTTTATTTCATATTGAATAAAAATAAACCTCAGATTATGCCACATGATGCATACTAAATCATCTGCCGCCGGACGCCTCACCATAACCATATGTACTTGTATGTATGCATGTTTTGCGGTTTATGGTTGTATGTTTGTTTTTCGATTCAAAATCGGAGAGAGTTGTTTGCGTCTGTTGCTATTGTTGTTGCGGTTAACACATTATAAATGCGCTTTGTGCGTGGATTCGTAATGCCAGCTTACAGAGCAGCATAAAAAAGACAAACTTTGATAAAAGCTTGTAACCAAATTGGAATTTCTATTGATTCATAAGACGGCTGTGATTCTTATAGAAATCGTGCATCATTATGGGAGTAAAAAAATATCTTTAATTATGTGCGGAGTAGTGATTTTACAGTGTTTTCTGCTTGTTCTGTACATAGTTCGCCATACTGTTTAAGGCAATTTTTCAGTAGTGTGCCTGAGATTTTTTGAGACTTTCTAAATTCACCATGTTCCATGTTCGCCAATTCTGCCCACAAACTGTGGTCTCATTAAGTCAAGTCTGAACTTACGGTTGGTCAATCATCTACAGCTAGAAAACCTTATATGTTGTCACTGCTGTGTGGATTTTTGCCTTGTGTGTGCTGAATCGAGAAGAGTTTTGCCTAACACTGCTTTACCAACATTTTTAAAACATATCGTATATCTTTGCTCCAGTTTTAACTCCATTTTCACAACAGTGGAGAATATAGGTCTTAACTCTACCTCAGTTAGTGGGGAAACCATTATAGCAGCTGAATTGTGACCACGTTAATTTTTAGTTTCTTTGTAAGTTTCTGCGTAGATTTTGTCGTTTTGCTTAATATAAATTTCTTATATGAACATTTTTTTAATTGTAATAAAGGATACATTCAAAGTCCTTAACCGCTTTAATCAGTTCAGCTTCAAACACGTTGTCAAAAGTTTAACAGTTGACGGACGTGGCAAATGGTGGTCTAGCATACCGCCTGTAATCTCATTCAAAGTCTGAGATTGCTGTAAATTTTTCGAAGAAGGTTTTATTAAAATATTAGAATAATGTTACTAACTGATTTTAGTTTGATAACCATCAACATTCCTCTTCCTCTCTTTGGTTAGACTGTGATAGAATATTACTATGAAACAACTGGTAACTACAAGTAATTTTTTTCAGCAAGAGGGAATATCTCATTAAAGTGGTACTTGTATAACTAATTGCTATGATTGCTTGCAGTTGATTTATGCTAATTGCTTGTTCTATTCAGCATTCCATATGCTTTGTTAAGTCAAAGTTGGCCTAATTTATTTTCTAGATTTTATATTGTGTGGAAATAGAAACTATCTTGCAACTCAAAATTCTCTATTAAATATGAAAAATATATTGAACGTTTTGGAACGCTTAACAGTTGCCCTTGTTTTTATTACGTGAATGGCGTCACCAGGGGGTGCTGTTTACTTTGAAACGCACCTTGTAGTCATTCTGAAACACTGAACACGTTTTTTTCTTCTCAAAACGCTGCTTATTTATTGGAACAATCGAACTCGGATGGCTATCATACAAACTGATCGATTAAAATTCAGTCCTTTTACGGAAAACTTTTTTTATTCAATAAGATATCTTCACAAAAATCGACATAGATTATTATCCGAGAAAATTGGAAATTTCAAAACAAATTATTAAGATCGGGTCTTTATAGCGTATAGCTATCATACAAATTGACCAATCAAACTCAAGTTCTTATATGGAAAACTCTTTTATTTTACAAGATATATTCACGAAATTTGATGTACATAGATCACTAACCATGGCAAAACTACAATCTCCAAGTAAATGGCTTAAATTGGACGCTATAGCAATAGCTGTCATGCAAACTGACCGATTAAAATCCAGTTCTTCCATGGAAACAATTTTATTTGTGAAGTGTATTATAGCTTCAATGGCACTGATGTTAATTATTTTTCTTGTTTTTATATAATTCCAACATATATTTAAATATTTCTTGTATTACTTTGATTACATTTAATTTTTATAACTTAAAGTACCTGTTCTTTGTATACTAATAAAGGGCACCAAGGCCGCCTGCAGTAAGTGAAAGTCACAGCTGCGGCTAGTTTTCGCATTCAAACAGCAAAATCACAATAAAATTACGGTTCATGGTTTTGAATAATTCAGTTTTGTTTTTGTAACGACAGCATTACAAGAATTTAAATGGGTTGTTCCAATATCTATCTCATATATATGCGCCTTATTTAAATGCGGGTTTCGTATGAACTACATTAATGTTTTGCAAGTCACTTACACTATTTACTATATGAGCTGTAAATATACATACATACAATTTCATCAGAAGTAAAGTACTGCTAGAGAAATCTCAATGTCTCGAAGACTTGACATTGATTGGCGACTTAGTGATGAAACTAAAAGCTGATGGAGCAGCTTTCTAAACTGGGTTAAGTTAGTCATGCAAATGGTTGTGATATGTGTATTTACATACTCGTATAATATATGTAAATTTCTTTATATATGTATATCAAATTGTTTATATATGTATGTACGCTATATAGATATTGTCTGAATGGTTACCCGTCTCAAGCCACAATGCCGCCCAAAGCACCACACTCTAAACAACAACAACTGCAACACACAAGCACACACACACACTCACACAAACTTATGCAACCGCTATTAATGCAGTTTTGACTCACGCAGTCAACTCAATTAACAAAGTGCCAATTTATAATTTACACAAAGTGAAAATAATTTGTAAACAAAAGACCAAAAAATTGACAAAAAATTAACACAGCAGCAACAAAGAAATGCTAATTAAAATAATAAGTGCATTTAAGATTTTAGCAACAATAAATCATTGAAAATGAATACACAAGCTCAAACACACACACGAAATACGTGCAGTTTTCAATAAATATTTACAGACGCACATACATGAATGCATACAAATATTTAAACATTCTATAATTTGAATACGAGTCATTGTGCAGTAATCTACAGTAGTATGTATGTAAGAGTTTAATCGCTTAAACGCTTAAACACTTCCAAACCAGTATGGCGAATTGCTGCCAGTCAAGCTGTCTGTCAAACGGGCAATAAGCAAACAAAACGATCACTGCGCATGCGTGTGTGTGTTTGTGAATGTATAATAGTTATATGCACACATAAAATAATTATATGTAAATATGTGCATTATTATAATATAAAAAGCGTGTGCCACAGTCACGTTTACAACAAACACGTAAACAATAACAAGAAAAAAACTAAACCTACGGTGCGCTGAATCTATAATGACCTTCACAGGTGCATTTCTATGGCATTAAAGGTTATATAAAGATCATCTTCTTGATTTGGATAGGTCAGTTTGTATGGCAGATATATGCTATAATGGTACGATCTCAACAATTTATTCTGAGATTATAGCGTTGTCTTGGATAATACTCTATGCCAAATTTCGCAAAGATAGCTCGTCAAATAAAAGTTTTTCATATAAGTACTAGATTTAGATCAGTCAATTTATATGGTAGCTATATGCTATACTGGTCCGATATCAACGTTTATAGAAAATGAGCAGCCTGTGGAAGAGAAAAGAATCTGGCAAAAATTTGAGATGGTTATCTCGCAAACTGATGGACCATATGTACACACAGATAGAGTAGTCGTGCAGGCGGTTGAAAAGGGCTAACTCGACACGCTGATTATTTGTATTACTTGTATATACATATAACTATTTAAAGGGATCTCCGACGTTTTCTTCTGGATGTTACTAACTTAATACATCGGGTTCGGGGTGTAAATATGCATAAATTTGTATTATACACAAAAACATATAGTATAAGTACTATTATATACCACATACATATGTGATCTTATATTGCTTTTGCTGCAGTCACTTTTATAATAAACACAAAAAAATAACTTAAACATGCTTACAACATTTTGTTGTAAAATACACGCACACACCTACAAAATATTATGTGTGCGAGTACTGAAAATACGCTCAACTACTCGTACTCGAGCGCATCATTGCAACGCCAGCGTTTACTTGCTGGAATTTATTAAAATTTTCTTTGTCAAGTTTTATGCTAATTACTAAATAAATAAATAAAATAGTTATGAGCATGTTTTCAGTATGCTAATTAGTACGAGTTGCCCGGCAATATGAACAACAACTATTTTTAAATGTTCGTAAATATTGTGGCACGTGGAAAACATATCGTAATTTTTTACAATGTGAAAGAATTTTTGCAATTGTTGTTGTTTACAAACTCAATAAAATACTTGTAGTTCTAAAGATAGCCGATATTATTTATAAACCAATACTATGAGAATTAAAGATATAGTATATACCTTGAATAGATAATAGCTGTACAGCAATACAAGCCGACCCATCATACGCAACCCCTTATAAAGAAAACTTTTTATTTAGTAAGACACGTATATTGACTTTTCATTGGTGGCGGGTCCCAAACAAACCTTACCTCGCCTTCAAATGGATGTTGTTTGGCTACCCAGAGGATACTCGTACTTAGTCTAAGCCCGCAAATCGTGAGCGTGTAAATGAATTGTTTCTGGCCACTCTCAAGTGAACGACATTCAGAGACCTTTCTTCACTTGCGTGAACTTCATTGTACATATATTGATGAACTCTTTCCTACAGGTGCTACTTCGGACTGAGTATGCAATTGAGAAGTAAGGTCCTCTCTCGACGAACAAAAACCAAACTCTATGTGTCATTCATTATTCCCTTCCTGCTATAAGATGCAGAGACATAGACTATGCCAACATCTGATGAGTCGACATTACGAGTTCTCGAGTGAAAGCTTCTACGGAAGATTTATGGTCCTTTGCGCATTGGTAACGGCGAATATTGCACCTTACCTACCATCGAATCGAACAAACTAATAAAGGATTGTTCGTTTTATTATTAGAGATAAGAAATCGATTTCCGGTTATACAATATTATATTGTATATTGCCACGGATATACAATAGAATAATTGCTGCTGACTTAAGATGAATGGTAAATATAAAATATATAAGCATGACACAAAATAGCGTCACATTTTCTGCGAATTCCTTCTCGGCATATGCAATGAAATATTGTAATAGAATTTATGGCAAGCCTTCGACATGCGTTCAAAATCAATAATAGTTTTGAAAAGCCCCATAACACAAGGAACTAAGTCTGATTTTCTCGAATTCGAAAATTACTCACTATTCATAAATATGTATAAATATATACTTAGTATACACTAGAAACTCTGACAGAATTAGTAAATGATTTCCTTGATGACGAAAAATGTTGAAATGAATATGTGTATGTCACTACAGTCTTCAGTTCATTGATACCATTAATTTAGGCATTAATTTGCATTATTGATGAATTTTGCTGTAGGCAAAGTGACAATCTTTCTACGACAAACGCATAACATTACGGGTGATGCATAAGTTAGACATTAGTAATATTATATTTTTATGTATGTGTGTTTATATGCGTATTATTACTCAGCTTTTATTGAATAGGTATTTTCGATATTCATTGCTTTTCAAATAGCCATTGACTAAATTTGGGTTTTTACATTATTATTTTTATATATTTTTTTACCAGTAAATTTGTTTTTATTTTGTGAAAGGGGTTAAACAGTACAACTATGCATAGAGGACAACTTGAGCTCTTGTAAATGGAAATAACGCTGGTACTTTTATCACGATACTTTGAGTTTAGTTATATTATATTCTGTCGTAAAATGCTATTAAGTTAAGCAATTTGCTGTTATGTTAAGTTTTTTTCATATTTTGCTAAGTTAAGTTAATAGAAAAAAGCAGAGAAGAAGTTAAGTTAAGTTACCCGTTTAACATCGAAAGACATAGTGTTTTTATAAAGGTTATTGTAAGAGAAGTTCAACATAATTATACCTTCAGTAGAGTTTATTAAGTTTATTACGAAGTTTTGTAACGCCCAAGAGGAAAAGTCGACGCCCAAGAGGATGTGGTCGATTTTTTTATTCGTCTGTCTAACCGTCTGTCTAACACCAACTAATCCCTCAAGTTTTGAGATATATTTCTGAAATTTTCTCTACGTTCTTTTTCCCAAAAAAACAGCACATTTGTTGGAACCATACAAACTGAACGAGCGGAAACTATTGCTTGTAGGGAAAACTTTTTCGTTTCAAAAAATATCTTCACGAAATTTGGCTTGGGTTATTGCTTAATTAGGCCAACAATAAAATCAACGAAAAACTGTTCAGATCGGATTGCTATAGCATATAGCTTTTATACAAACTGTTCGATCAAAGTCTAGCCCATGTGGATGAAATTTGGCAAAAAACACTCGGAATGCTATATCGTTTTACAAATTTAATGATCAAAATCAAGTTCTTATATTCTTTATTATTGAGGTGAATTATAGTTTCGGTTTATAAAGAATTGTACCATGAATAACTTCAACAGCATTTTAATATGTACTCCTTAAAATATATACAAACCAAAAGCAAGCTTTAATGCACATTTTCGGCAAATCAACTCCACAACTACTACATAATTTATGCTCTGATAGTATAACTGTCAATAAATATGCGCTGCAATTCAATAAAATGTTATTATGCATTTTTTCTCAATTCCCCATTGTCACTCAGTCAGCTAGTCAGGCAGCCAGTCAGTCAATCACTCACACAGACAGCAGACTTCAATAGTAATTATCATTTCGTATCCCATTTCTCTTCCGCAGCTAACAAAAAACATTGCCAGACCATTGCTAACACAAACTTGCCGTTTGCTTGTATTTGTTATTGTTGCTAGTTGACATTGACTTGCTGGTCCAATGCATCTATTATAGATTAGTTACTTGCCATTTTCCTTTGGATACTCAGCAATGTCTAGTATAAGCATCCCAAATGATTTTAAATGCTAATGAATCACCAAAACTGCAAACTAAATGAGTGTGAGAGGGAAAGGTGCCGTGGCGTGGATAGTGCTGCTCGAAGACATAGTAAATCATGCAAAAATATGATTTGCTGCCAAACTATAAACATTTTAGCTTCAATGCCAAAATATAGAATTTTGAGCCAACAACAAAACTACGGTACTTTTCGCTTTGTGCCAACGTCGCATGTCCTTGGGGGCGTATGAGCAACCTGAGTGCCAAGGCGAATGCATAATTATTGGGCAGCAATGAATGTCTATGATGATAATGAGGTTTGTGTGTGTCTGTGTCTGTTACTGACTAGTTTATTCATAATGTATAATTTTCTAATTGACAAAATTGTTTTCGGCTTGCCAATTTGCTGCTTCTTGTGCACGCTGACACATTATTGCCGCGCCACTCAATCGCATCATCTGCATCGACAGCGTCACCTTTGCCACAGCAGCAACCATTTCATGACCACCTATTGTCTTATTGCCATCATCATGAGATCGGCTGGCATGCCGTCATCGCCGTCGTAATGACAGGCCGCGTCATCAGCATCTTAACTGTCATCATCCTCAGCATCATCCAGCAGCCGGTGTGGTTACCTCAGACACCGCTGGCCCACTGGGTTAAGTGGAGCGTAAGTCTCTGTGTCCGCGTGTGGGTGTTAACTGCTTGCGGTTGTTTCGTGTCTTTCAGTATACCTAAGTAACTACAGTTTAGCGTGTAGGTGTGGTGTGGTCGTGCTGTTATTGTTGGCATGGTGCCGCTAATTATGCTCAATGCACCTGCTTATTTGCTCGTAACCACCACCAACAAAGGTGTGAATTCAAAATTTTCATTTTCGTTGTTGTTTTTGTGTGAAAACTCGACAAAATTAGATCTTTTTCGTTCGTAAATAATAATTAATGTCCGTACCTGTTGGAAATTGCTCGCTGTCAAACATTGATTTACGCTTAGTGATATCGATGTGAAGTGTAGCTGAAATAAATTTATTAAATTATGTGCTGATTCATCAAACTAGCGGCACATCTGAAAAAAAGTTTCTATTTTAAATTGTGCATATTATAATAGCTACTCGCCAAAATTTCAGAAATTTATCTTGCGCAATTATCTGTTTACAGTCGTGTTTTTTAGTCTATTTCGGTGATTTTTGAATATCGAGATGTAATTAAATTTTTATTTTTGAAAGGCAATACGCCTTCACAAATCAAAGATGAGTTGGACTCTGTGTATGGTGACTCTGCACCATCGTTTACCACCGTAAAATTTTGGGCAGCTGAATTTAAACGTGGTCGCAGGAGCTTGGAAGATGATGAACGTCCTGGGCGTCCAAAAACTGTAACCACTAACGATAACATCGCTAAAGTTCATCAATTGGTACTAGACGACCGCCAGATTAAAGTTAGGGAAATAGCTGAGATTATGAAGATGTCAAAAGAAACTGTTTGTCACATATTAAACCAAGATTTGGGCATGAGAAAGCTGTCCGCGCGTTGGGTGCCGCGTTTGCTTACGCTAGACCACAAACGTGCGCGCATGAACATTTTCAGAGCTCTGTTGGCTCAATAAGACCGAGTTTTGGCGCCGATTGATAACTGTAGACGAAACTTGGATTCATCATTATACGCCCGAAACAAAAAACCAATCTAAACAGTGGATTGAAAAGGGGGAACCAGCCCCAAAAAAAGCCTAAAGCTGTGTATTCGGCTGGGAAAGTGATGGGGAGTGTTTTTTGGGACAGCCATGGAATTATTTTTATCGACTATCTTGAAAAAGGAAAAACTATAACAGGAGCATACTACGCATCATTATTGGACAAGCTAAAGGAAGAAATTTCGAAAAATCGGCCACATTTGCAAAAAAAGAAAGTCTTGTTCCACCAAGACAACGCACCATCTCACACCTCAACAGTCGCCATGTCGAAAATCCACGAATTGCGGTTCGAACTGCTTGACCATCCACTTTATTCACCGTATCTAGCACCAAGCGACTTTTTTTTGTTTCCTCAACTTAAAACTGCGCTCGGCGGCCAAAGATTTTCGTCAAATGAGGAGGCAATCTCTTTCGTGAACTCGTATTTTGCAGACAAAGACGCCAAGTACTATTTGGAAGGGTTGCAGAGATGGGAGCATCGCTGGGAGAAGTGTGTGGAGTTACAAGGAGACTATGTAGAAAAAAAAAAAATTTTGAAAAAGTCGCGTGCATCATGGTTAGGTCGGTTATTTATCTTTTTAATCTTGTTGTAATTTTTAAAATTATTGCAAAAAAATGTTAATAAATTATAATTGGCATGAATCAGCTGGAGATTGTTGCATGGCAAAATAATAGCTGTGTGAAGAGCTCTAAGCTCACATAACGATCAGCTGTCGCTCAAGTATTAACTACAATATTGTGTGTGACTAAGTTGCTTGGTTGAAAAACTTGAATAAAGAATGTAAATTTTCTGGATTTGGATGGATGAAGAATGGAAGTTATATATTTTAGTGGACCGAACTGAGCAATATATTCGAAGATTTTAGCTGTGTATTGAATAATAATCTGTGCCCCATTTTATGAAGATATCTAGTCAAATGAAAAATTTTTCCATACAAAAACTTGATTTTGATGGATCGTTTGTATTTAAAATTTCTTCCAAAGTTAATTTTACCAAAAACAAATTATTTTGTTTTTATCAAAAAGTTTGATTTTTTTAATATAAGAATTTTATTATAAAAAATAAGACAAAAATTGCCAATCGCATTTTCAAAAAAAAAATTCAAATATTTTCCAGTCATCAATTTATTTTTTCCACAATTTTTTATAATTTATTATTTTTAAGTTTTCATTACCTTTTTATTTTCAAAATTATTAAAATTGTTGAAAAAGAAAGTTTCAAAATTTATTTTCAAATGTTTCTAATTTATTTTTTCCACACATTTTTAAAAAAATTACATTTTCAAAACTTTTTTTCAAAAATTTTCACACAAATTTTGATTTGTTTTAATAAATGAATTTGAGATTATAGCTATTATAAAAAATAAGTTATCAATTTATTTTTTCTAAAAATTTTCTTTTTTTTCAAAAAAGTTTCATTATCTTTGTATTTTCAAAATTCTTGAAATTTTGAATAAAATAATTTCAAACATTTTTATAAGTTATTAATCTATTTTTTCTAAAAAATTTAATTTTTTTCAAAACATTTTCATTATTTTTGTATTTTCAAAATTCTTGAAATTGTTGAATAAAATAATTTCAAAGAATTTTTTTAAGTGTTCAGTTTAGTTTTTTTAAGCATTTTTAAAAAAATTTCATTTTATATTTTCAAAACTTTCTCCGTAAATTTTAAAATGTTTTTTCCCCAAACATTTTCATATTTTTTAATCTAAGAATTTGAGATTTTAGCTTTTATAAAAAAGTCTAAATTGTCAATTGTTTTTTTTTGTTAAGAATTTTCAACAAAATTTTTTCAACAGTTTTTAAATTATTTTTCCCAAAAATTTTGAATTTACTTTCTCCAAAAATGTTAAATTTCTTTCCAAAAATTTTAAAAAATTTTTATTGAACAATTTCAAGTTAGATAATGGATAGTCATTCCTACCCAGCTGACAATCCTAAAGTCTTCCACAGTATAATAACAGTGTAGTTCAATCCCATATATTTTACTAGAATTTAATAATAAAATTCGGCTATGTATTCTTCAATGAAATACCAAAATTCTAAATCCTAAAACAAAAAATTAATGTTT
The DNA here is from genome assembly GCF_023373825.1 of Bactrocera dorsalis. Classification (NCBI taxonomy): domain Eukaryota; kingdom Metazoa; phylum Arthropoda; class Insecta; order Diptera; family Tephritidae; genus Bactrocera; species Bactrocera dorsalis. The sequence goes on along the minus strand of NC_064303.1, from coordinate 31,481,246 downwards.
AAACAAATTTACTATGCAACAACGCTTGCAAGTAATACTTTGTGTACACACACTTTGTCAACGCGTACAAACTTTAGCTTTCGCCACTCAGACAAGCACAGAACTGCTTGAAACGCTTGTCCAAAGCACCAAAAATAAAACCTAATATTTTAAATATTTAAATATTTCAACTACTTTCGGCAAGAATGCGCCTAGAAAAAGCACGAATGTGTGTGGCAGAAAATTCGAATGCGACGAAGGCATACGAAAGGAATGCAATTTTCAGCAGAGAGCGCTTACTATGCGACAACGCTTAAGTGGCACACATCCATTGCAGGCAAGCATAAGGATGGTTGTACATACTAGTGTTGGAAGTGCATAAGGAAAATTGCATGAGCATTTAAAAGACGTAGTTTATTTCGACAAAGTCTTATGTGAATGTATGGGTAAGCCTGTAGCTTTTGGTGCATCCTTAGACTTGTATTCTGGCACAAGGGTCTTGCTGCAAATATTTTTCAACGTGAGTTGTTCATTTTTTGATTGCTTTTTATCTCTTGACCCACATCGGCAGTAAGAAGCAGAAGGTGAATAAATGTCAAAAGGAAAAATTCTTAAACAATCCGAATATTTACCAATACAAAAGTAAGTGAAGCCAGTTTGTTTGTTTTGAGTTCACAGGAAGGCTTATGTCGGTCAAACAATTGAAAATAGAATATTTCATTTCTTTTGTTATGGAATTTTAATCAAAATATGCTCTTCTTCTTTGGCACTACAACTTCGCTAGTTGCTTATATTCCTTCACTCTTTTCAATTTAAAAATCCCTGGCTTTGATTCCTGCAAGTTGCAAGAGTATAAAAAATTCGGTTGCACCCGAACTTATCCCTTCCTTATTTGTTGTAGTACGATTTATCCTTTTTTTCAAAACATATTCCTCAATTTCTGCGATCACCTCTTCATTGGACGAAAATTTCTTACCAGCGAGCACGCTTTTGAGGGCTGAGAACAGGAAATAGTCACTGGAGGTCAGATTTGGAAAATATGGTGGATGTGGAAGTAATTTGAAGCCCATTTCATGGATTTTTGTCAATGCTTTTACTGCCTTGTTACATGGTGCATTGTCTTAGTGATACAGCAACTTCTTTTTCTGTTAATGCTGTTTAATAGCCGCTGTTGATGGTTCTTTCTTTTCCAAGGTAGTCAGTACAAATTATTCTATGCGCATCCCAAAATACAGACGCCATAACCTTGGCCACCGATTTTTGTGTGTTTTCCCGCTTTGAAGCGAGGTCAACGCCTGAAATATAACTTCACAACGTACATGGTATCAAACAACCAGAAATACGAGGTGAACTATTCCAATAATGGTAGAATCTTTTGAACTCCCTTTTACGTCTTACCTTGAAGCATCCTCAACATTTTCCTAATATATTTATTATGACTCTTCCACAGCTTGTCATCTTATCACACGTATCCAAGTTTATTTACTAAACTACTTTGCTGCCAGTAATCCTAAATTAAATGCTTAGCTGTTAATTTGCTTTAGTTTGAGAATGCGCTTAACTTCTTGAAACTAAAATAAACCCAAAAAGGGCGTGGAATTCCAAAATACAACCAGCACTTGTCCAACTTTATATGCTACTCAAGCGTTGCGGGTGGATGGCAGAAAGGTCGCCTGCACTAAAAAGTTTAAGTACACCCAATTGCTCTCGTAAACGCAACCCTTACTTTTTCATTGCGTCATTTACGCCTGGTTGGCGTACGACACTCAAATGTTTAAGCATCTGGTTTTCTTGTCAAATATTTCGGCGCCTTCAACTTGCTTAAGTACCTAGTTACGTATGACTGACTCATGCTTGTGTATAAATAGATTCAGGTGCTGCATATTTAATATCTTTTTACTAATATTTGCATAAAAATGACAAATTTGAGAATAAAGGTGGGGTCTGTTAGCATCTTGATGTAGAGAAAAGTATTTATTTTTATTTTGTAAGGTTGTAAGTCTTGTTGCATTTTACATTTTACTGCCAGGTAATGAATCGCGCATATAAGAGACAAATTACAGGAAAACGGTGTGGAAGAATGAAATTTTATTGCAAAGAATAGATAATAAATATAAAAGTACTACCAGCAGACCCTGCAGCCAATTGCAATTAAATATTTAATAATAAGATTACAATTTCCATTACCAATACCAATACAATTGCATTAACATTACGTCTTCTGTTACGCTTACAACCGTCAATAAACGTTACAAGATTTACATTACATTTTAATTAACACTGGAATTACCATTACCGCATTTTTCGATATTTATTACCGACTGTTACTGAGACAACAGTTGCTATAAATTCCTTTTTTTTATGCTGAAATATTAATTTAATTATGACGCCAATTTTTCCATTTTATAAATTCAATTACTAATTTTTTTAAATATCTTTCATTGCAAATTATTTGTAATTTTTATATTAGATTACAAAGTCCTTTAAATATTTTTAATTACAAAATAATTAATTAAAAATTGCTATTACTATTACATTTATGGTTACCATTACATTTGTGATTGGCATTGTTATTTTTCTGGTAATTATAGAATTAATCTTAATCAATACAATGATATACGCGTCAATATGACTTTAAAATCAACCAAACAAAACTAAATCAACCTAAAATGTTCACTACATTTAACATTATATTAATAATAACCATTACCATTACTGTACCATTTACCATTACCATTAAATTTTCGATTACTATTACCGTTTCATTTATGATTACCATTACCTTTATATATTTGATTAAATACTTTTAATTACCCGTTCAAACTAACTAATATCTATACTAACTAATAACATTACGATTACCTTATGATTATAATTACTTTTTATATTATACTTTTTATTATAAATGAAAGCACTTATACCCCTATAATTACTATTTTATTATAACATATGAGTTGACTGTCACACTTCACTTAGCATTACATGCGAACGATCTCATTATTGTTATAATTACAAATTTTCATAGCCTTACGCTTAAACGCATGATATTTCGATGAAGAATACATGTGCAATTAAAGTTATTTGAGCTATTAACATTACTATCCAAGGTTAAATTATCATTACCTGTGTTAATTTTTTTGTGTTGTTTTTTCTTAATATATAGTGTTATACTCGTATATAAGTACCATGAAATATAATAATTACGACTCTCAAATCAACTTTACTGCCATTCGCATTACAATTACCATTACCATTACATTTATTAATACCGTTATCATAGATACATTACATATATGAATGCAACTACTATTACGTTAATGATAACCATTACCATTGCATTTGTGAATGCCATTGTTATTTTTATGGTAATTATTTGCAACTTTAAAATTTCTATTGCACTTATCAATACAATGAAATAAGAGACATTACGGTTTAATCAGTATCATTAAAATTAACATTACCATTATATTTTCGATTACCATTACCATTACATTTATGATTACCAATACCATTACGATAATATTACCATTACCATTAAATTTTCGATTGCCATATTCATTACATTTATAATTACATTACATTTTGCTAAGGTTAACCATTACGATTACACTTTCGATTATGATTTCCATTACATTACATTAAATAGTAATTCACAAAATCAGAACTTTAAACAAAACTCAAATTAATTTTTCAAGTTCCCATTATTTTTTTCAATTTTCCTCGACGGTATGCTCACAACTTGACAACTAATATTATTATCAATGCCAACAAAAAGTATTTAAAAAATGCAAAAACAATAATTACGCATGCTTTTGAAATTACAGCATCATTCCCGTTACCGAGTAGCGTTAAATTATTCTACTGTTTTATTTGTCAGATTAAATTACCAATATAAGCTCACCACGTACACACACACATAATTGCATATCTAGCGGTGCAGCAACCGCATACAACACACAAAACCCAATACATTGTGTATAGCAAATAAGCAATTATGCTTTTTGATTACCCACAAATGCAATAAAATGCCTACAAACATACATATGTTGTTGTTGTTGCTGTGGCGGCTGTTTACTTGAATTGCGCAAATCAGTAACAGCAATCAGCAATCAACAACAGAAGCCACAACAATATTGCTATAAATGACAACGGCTCCAGCTACAGCTTCAGCTCCAGCATAGTAATGGGCTATATTTGATTTACGAGAGAAGAGCGTTGACGCCATGAGGTAGAAAATCAGGTAATCAAAAAAGAAAAGAAAAAAACAAAACAAAACCCAGAATCCGGTTTAGCCGCTGATGCAACCGCAATAGATTCCGTAGAGCAATTGCAGCGCAGGTGGAAGATATAAAAAGTTATTATGTGTGAATGGGGTTTGGGGTGGCAGCTGCTGGATGTCATCAATATTTTTATTGCATCCGATTATTGTTTACTGTTTCTTAACGCTCGAGTGTTTTGAATTATTTTCAAAATGTGCTACCAAGTTGATGTCATTTTGTGAGAAACGTATTATACTAGGGTCCTTTAGCGATGCAGTATAGTAGGTCTTCATTATCGATTTGTACCTGGTAGCCTGAAATAATCTTCATTAAATGGAGAGGATTTAGCTTCCGATTGTCTTATGAAGCGTTTACTCTGCCATATCTTTGAGCAACTTGTAATATATTTAAAGCAGTCGCTGTAGCTTTAAGCACCACCAGTATTGCAAATTCAACGTTTCGAGATCATTGAGCACAGCATCGTGGACGAAATTCCCATCTACATCTTACAGGATTCATTATTAAAGCAGCACAGAGTTATTTTGAGATATAGAAATCCGTACTACCATCGCTTTCAAAGCAAAAGGAAAAGGGTTTGAAGAAGTGGGCTGAGAAGTAGATATGATGGAAGGTAAATCAAACCTATTTCAATTCGCGCTTATTGGCATTCAAAACGTTCAGGAATCACAAATCGGTATGAGAAGTCCTCACCGACTGTTTGACTTCGACTAAGAAGTAGAAATGATGGAAAGTAAAAACAATCTACAAGTTTTTCAGCGAGAGCTGTGGCCCTAGAATATTTACGCCCAAAACTTTTATAAAAATTGGAAATATCGAAGTCTTCTTCTTCTTCCTTACTGGCGTAGGAACCGCTTAAGCGATTATAGTCGAGTTAACAGCAGCGCGCCAGTCAATTCTTCTTTTCGTTAGGTGGCGACAATTGGATATTCCAAGCGAAGCCAGGTCCTTCTCCACTTGGTCCTTCCAACAGAGTGGAGGTCTTCCTCTTCCTTTGCTTCCCCCGGTGGGTACAGCGTCGAATACTTTCAGAGCAGGAGTGTTTTCGTCCATTTGGGCAACATTACCTAATTTGCTGAACTATGACAATGTCGTCATATATCTCATACAGCTCATCCTTCCATCAAATGCGATATTCGCCGTGGCCAATGTGCAAATGACCATAAATCTTTCGCAGAACCTTTTTCTCGAAAACTCGTAACGTCGACTCTTCGGTTGTTGTCATCGTCCAATCCTCTGCACCATATAGCAGGACGGGATACTCAGTCCGAAGTAGCACCTGTTGGCAAGAGTTATCCTGCGTTGGATTTCCAGGCTGACATTGTGTCAACAGTGACGTTAGAGCCTAGTCGCGAACTACGACGACTGTTTGTTTGATGACAGGAGATATTTCGTCTTGACCTCATTCACTGCCAGACCCATTTTCTTTGCTTCCTTGTCCAGTCTGGAGAAAGCAGAACTAACGACGCGGGTATTGAGGCCGATGATATCAATATAATCGGCATACGCCAGCAGCTATACACTCTTATAAAAGATTGGACCTGCTCGATTAAGTTCTGCAGCTCGAATTATTTTCTCCAGCAGCAGATTAAGGAAGACGCACGATAGAGAGTCGCCTTGTTGCTGTTGAAAACTTTTCATTGGGGCGTTTTTTACATGGCGGGTCCCAAACCCAGCGCACAACCGTGTGTAGGGGATATTTCGCTTTCTCACTTTAGCTCAGCTTCGAACGGATGTTCTTGTTTCAAAATAAGAAGTATATTTTTCTAACAAAAATAAAAAGATTAAAGGAAAACGATAACAAATCTGCCCTTTAACGACAATAAGTCGGCTTTTGAGTAAACAATAGATACCAGCATTTTAGGTTATGGTATTGGAAGTCCTTTGTTTATCTTTTGAATTTATCAGTTTCTTATAACAAATTTAATGGACGAGATTTTGTTGGTTTAAAATAGACCAGGTAACTATTCTCCGAGGTATAAGCTATAATGGAAAAGTGGACGGGGTGGTTCGTAATAGGCATGTTGTAATGAATTTGGATAGTATCAGTCAGTTTGCGAGTAAGGACTCAACTTCAGAAAAACTGTTTGTCAATTACATGGACGTATAAAGTGGGGCTCAGTTGCGTTTAACGGCAAGCAAATTTTTTCTTAAAAGCCTTAACGTTATTTGAGAAATTTTAAATTCAAGTTACGCAATAGCCCATATCATTCGTACTTATATCCTCCTTGCATGCCACATCGTAATCGCATTCACAATTACAACCAGCATTTAACCATTATGTCATTACTTTTATATCATACATTTACTTCCGCATTTGAGGAGTAAACAAGTAAGTATATAAGTATACATATTTCACTTCAGTTAAGCGTTGTAAGCATTGCATAAATATACTCTGTGGTCTTCTTGAGACGCTTTTATCCCTTAATGGCTGTCGTTACTCGCAGGCGCTCAGTCCATTCCTTGCCTTGTATTATTTACAGCATATTATTGTTCGTAATTTTTCACGCAGGCTTGCATCTCACTGAGGCCATTGTGTGGCAGCAAATATCCGCTTACAAGTGGATATAAGCGCCAGGAGTGTTGATAACGGACGTAATATTGAAAACTGTTGTTTTTGTGGGAATAAGGCTTTTATCGTTAGCACTACTAAGGTTTGCTGAATGAGAGAATTACTGAGAGAGCATGAAAATACGAGTGAGCGTGGCTTGAGGTAACATGATGCCGAGTTTTTTGAGAAAATATTTGATTAGACAACTTTGTTTTAAGTTTTTATATACAATTTTTACTAAATATTTGTTTAGAAAACGCTGTTTTTTACGCAAACTCTTTACAAAACTGACATTTTTTTCAAAAAGTTGATAAAATATTTATTTGATGTTACAAGCTTTAAATTAAATCTGGTATCGTCTCACCTATAAATCTTGTCAATTCATATATTTAACTATTAAACTACGAAAGAAAGTTCCTTAAATTTTAACATCCAAAATTTTTAGGAATTTCCCCCTCATTTCCCTGTATTTTTGCAAATTTTTTCTTCCATCTCCCCAAACTACTCCACCTTTTCCTTACTTGACTATTCACGTCCTAATTTAACACACAAATTACAAGTATTTCTACGCTTCTTATAAAAATTGCAAAGTGACATTTCAAGGTCAACTGAATTTCATATTACCCTTTCTTGATTAGCTGGTTGAGCAAGAAACGTAAAACTGACAGAATATCTGAGATTTTTGACACAAGCTGACAAGGAATGTTACCGAGGAGTGAAGTCGTTTAAATATTTAGGCGCAAAATGCAAAGCTTTAAGGCTTTAGAATAATGAAAGAAAAACTGTTAATTAATATTTTGGTAATTAAATAAATTTTGTAATATTATTTTTTATTTGATATTTGGCAATTTTTTCTTATATGTTTTTCAAAAAATCATCAAAAAAAAACGATTTAAAGAAAACAATGACGTTTCCTGTAAAAAAGTATTGAGTATTATTTTTAACTACAGTTTAGGTTAGGTTACCCTGGCTGGCTGTTAAGCCATACATAGACCAACTGATTACTTTGTAATGCCAGATGGAGGTGTTAGTAATACGAGCTGCAGTTTACGTCGTGCAGGACATCAACGCTCTTTGCGAAATTTAATAGAGACTTGAAATCTGATTTCGATATTTCAGTCCCTTGAACTGTGAAGCTTCTAAATATCTAAGACCAGTTCAAGATAAGGCCGGACATAAGCAGAGAAGGTTTCCAGCGACTCTTTCATACTTACTTTTCTGCTCTTTCTTCACGTGTCACTGTTAATGATGCTCATACGCATGTGCTGCCAGTAAATTGTGACCTGTGACTAGACCAACAACCTTTCTGCAGTCTTTTCGAGCCCATGTGAGCAGAAGGCTTTCGAGTTTTACTTACGCTCCCTTGCACATGAACTTATGTGACTAAGACAATCCATCTCATATTGATCCTTCTGTCAACCTTTTCGATATTTCGTTGTGTACCGTTTTCAACGATTTGCGTAGTTCTTGAACTGATTCGCAATTCGCATGTCCCTGCGCTATCCGCCCTCTTTTAAGACAGATTGACTACAGAAAAATACTCCAAAATTGGTTGCCAAACTTTTAACTTCAAAAATGTTGAAAAAGTTTAAATTCAACTTAATTTAAATCTCTTTCAAATGGTTGTGCTTTCCATGGAATACTTCATTCTCGTCGATCTAATAGACGGCACCTTGAATTCACTAAGTAGGACTGAATGGGTAGAAAATACAAGTAAAAGAAGAAAGTCCAGTGACGATCTGTAGAACTATCTTCACTATGCCATAGATGACATCATTTGTGTCACGGATAGAACAGGTGAAATCCTACTCGTACTTGTCGATGTAGTTCGTGATTCCCTCGAGCCCGATCGCCCTAAATTCATAAAATTGAGTGAAATAAATTATAGTTTTACAAATTCTTCTCTATTTACACAGAGATGTAGGTTTTGTTAGGAGCCAGATGGGTGCAAATAGGGGGCTTCAGCACTGGCCATAGCTTCTCTGTAGTCTTGCTCTTTTCCAGGTTACTCAGGTTACTGCTCCCTTATACACCTGACAAGTCATAATGCAGCACTGGAGTCTTCACAACCGCTTAGTACCCTTTTAGGTCCCCATACATACATATACAGCCGGTATCCCTCTCACACAAGCTAGTCGCTTTTAATGATTCCAGGCAAGTTAAGAGACCAAAGTGAGGGGATCACAACGCAACGAAAGTCCTCTGAACCTACACATACTCGTATCTCATCGAATTAATCATGAGACGAAGATACTTTGAGACCTTCAGGGGTTTTAACGGAACTGAAGCAGTCTTGGCACCATACTCAGGTGATGGTGTACCTCGACCACTAACACACACGACGAATTTCACAACATAAATCTTAACCATAGTCAGTGTCAAATCGGAGGTTCAAATTCCGCTAGAATTTTGACCCGGGAAGACTACTTGCTAATAACTTATGTTACCAATTGAGTAGGAAAACTTAAACCTGTGTCGTGCAATCGAAGTTTATGTAAATACATATTATAATGTAAATAAAAAGTGGTCCCAATGAAGCTTACTTATGAACCGGTTATGTGGTTAATATATCGAGTTGTCGAAATCGACTTTTAGTAAAACACAATTGGATACAACCCTTTAATTGCTATACAAGTATTATCAGCGCAGCAATTAGTTACCAAGGAGAATGAGTAAGAGTAGAACGGCCTGTACTCTACCCACCATCCATATCTATTAACAGGCAAATAGTCACGTCTTAGCACTTATCTTGACTATGTGTGCTCAACATAAATGATAACGCCTGTAATTATGTTAAATATTTTAAAATAAATGAGTTTTTTATTTGCTGAAACTCATTATGCCTCAAAGCAGCATAGAAAATGTGAAGATGATTAAATTTGACATGAAAAAACACAGCAAAATTATTTTCAGCAAAGAAATTAAAAATCAAATATTATGAAATTTAAAAAATACACAAAGACACGTAAATTTGCATTATATTTAAATGAAAAAATTTATATAATGACCCAGTGGTCATATATTCACGCTGCCACACGTACAAGACAACAACAACAATAACAAATAACAACGACAGTTGCACACAATTCGCCCATAATTTAATTAGACTGGCAAGGAATTATATTTAAAAAGCAGCAAGAAGCAACCATTTATGAGAGACGCTGGTGTGGTTGCATATGTGTGTATGAATAGTGGTATATGTCTGGTGCTTATGTGTGTTGCTGCATGTGTTGTGTGCTAGTGAGCATTTTAATTTCAGTTTTCAGCAATTTTTCTCACTTTCAAACTCAAGTGTTTGTTTTCGCAAGCAACAATATGTAAATGTATGTGTTTATGTATGTTCGTTTTAATGTGTGTTTGTGCACTTCAGACTCACTTACATGCTCGCCTCCTAAAATAATAATTAATTATTCCCCAACGCCGCTGTTAAACATTAATTAGCAACGTGCATTATAATTAAAAACTCACTTGTGTTTATGTGTCTAATTGCTATGGTTGTCGCTGTTCTTGTTGTTATTGTTGTTCTACCTTAACATATGCTCCGTCGTCCATTTTTTGGCACTTCTATTTTGTTGTTGCATTCCTTGTTTTTGCTGTCATGTCGGTGTCGGTTGTTGTCTTGCGCAATCCCTTTAGTGCCATTGTCACTTTCGTTAAATGGCTACACACTCACACCACTAAAGTGCTGGCTGAGTTTACATACACATATTTAACTGTTATTTTAATGTCCGCAGTTTCATATATGCATATGTGTATATATACAAAACATATGTGTATTTGGTTTTCGGTAATAAAATGAAATTGTCGTTTGCTTGGTAGCAAGGGAAATAGCAGCAACGCCTGCAGGTAGGCTATAATTTGCAAATGTCAGCAAAAAATTAACGTTATCAAATTAAAGTGATATAAGCTTAAAATTTAAAATTATTCTTGGTAAAGGTTGCCACACGCAAAAAATTGTGCAAATATAATTATATAAAAATATATTAAATATCGCCTTATGGTTGGAGATTGTATTAATTATTTTTCTAAGGAAACATTTTTTGAGGAGTTGCCACGTATTTTACATTAAAAATTAATTAATTTTTTTTTAATTAAAAAGTGGCGAAAATCTAAATATTTTCATTGAATTTGGTGCATTAGCCGGTTTTTAGTAACACTTATTTTTTGGGAAAGAGTTGCCACCTGTTTCGACGAAAATTTATATGAAATACAAACAAAAAATATTTGACAATGCTTTATCACATTACACAGGTTTTAAGAAAAGTTAGGGTTACCACATGTTTATAAATATATTTCAAAGAAATACATACATACATACATTTAGTATATTGCAGGTGTCAATCTAAAAATGTGAAAGAAGTCTTTCAGTTGCAATTAATTTATGCCAAGGTTATCACGTACTAAAAAAACTAACTAATATCGTTTAATAAGGTTAGGATTTCATAAATATTTCTATCATTTTTTTCGGAGAGTCCACACATTTAAAAACTTTAAGTTAAGAATAACAAGTTGACAAAAACGTATAATTTGTCATAAAAATTTAGAAAATTTAATTTTTTTGGAAGGATTGCCACCTATTTATAATAAAAATTTCATAACATTAATAAAAAATCCTTTATTGGTATCCATCTAAAAATGTTTCTGAAGCCTTATAGTTGAAAATAAATTGACAAGGGTTGCCATCTATTTTTACACAAAAAAATTATTTTTTCATCGGTATTTGTTTAAAGGTAGCCACACAACGCGAGAAGAAACATACTTTAAATATTTAAATTTAGAAAATTAAATTTTTTTTGGAAGCGTTGCCAACTATTTGCATATTTAATTCAATAAAATAAATTTAAACTATTATCGGTATCCATCTAAAAATATTTCTGAAGCCTTATAGGTGAAAACAAATTTGCAAAGGTTGCCACCTTAATTGGTATTTGTTTAAGGGTAGTCCCAAAACATAAGAAGAACAATACTTGTTTTACTCATTTAGAAGAGTTGTCATCTGTTAAAATTTTTAGTAAAGTTATATTAAATCTGGGCAGGCTTTAAAAGTCGTAGTTGAATATAAATTGGCAAAGGTTGCCATCTATAACTTTTTCGTAAGCATTTGTTTTAGGGTAGCCATTTAACACGAAAAGCACAATAGTTGCATTTAATATTTAGAAGAATTGCCACCTGTTAAAAATTTTTAGTAAAATAATATTAAATCCAGGAAGGCTTTAAAAGTCGTACAACGGAAATATTTCCGAAAGGGTTTCCACCTTATTTTCTAATTTGCTAAATTTTTTTAAGCAAGTAACATATTTTTAATAGGATTGGCAGTACCTCAATTTTTGATAACCAATGGGAACGTCAAGTTTGTAAAAAAATATATGCCGAGTATTTTCGTGCTTTGGTTAACCGAACCTAGATTCGGCTTCACTTACTTTCACTCACAGACTCTCCAATATCATTCATTCTATGAATTTGTTTTCTACAAAACAGTGATCTTTTCTTCGAAGCCACTCTTGTTGACTAAATTAAACACAATTCAGAAAACCACTGCTTTGTCCCAGAGATACGAGGTTCCAGATAAAGATCTGACGAATTTAACATTACTATAAAGTACTTACTTACTTACTTACAATACTTTGTTATTTTTCGAGATATAATGATCGTAAAACATTAATTTCTTTCGATCCATTGCTGTTTCCGGCAGGCGTGAATTGTTGGGACGTAGTATATGGTTGTCAGTTTTACCACAGGATTGTATATTAAGTTCTTGTACTGGAAAGTTGCTTAGTTCTTCTTCTTATAAAATTATCAAAATATTCTCATTGTGCTCAATATAGTAATTTAAAGCACTCAGTCCAGTTTTTGGATTTAAATATGAGTATTTGACCTTTAGCTTTTCGCATATTCAGTATTATGTAGCTTCCCAGCAGTCACTTATACAATATATTACAATCTCTCAAGCCAAAGGTTACACTCTTACTTATATATGTATGTATAACTATATCAAGCAACACCTACTACAATATCTCGTTGCACCTAATCTCTTAACTTCAACAGAGCACATATATCCAATTTATGCTCTTCGTTAAAAATAAATACGAATGCTCAACCGACACTTTGCTTATTTACCAATTTGCTACAAAAACCTAGTAACACACTACTACTGCTGCTGCTAATACCATTGTATCCACACACTAATGGCATTTTGTTTGTAATTTCTGAATTTTTAATTGCCTCAAAGTATGCTAACTTCCGAAAACCCGAAAAGCCAACAGCAACCCGGCAACACTTCACTGGTGTGGCCAGAGTAATGCCGGAAAGTTGCTCGCACTTTTGTGTAAATTTGTTTGTGTTTGTATGCTTATGTATGTGTGTGTTGGTATTATGTGTGAAAATACATATATTTTAAAATTTTCCCACAGCTTTGAAGTGTGTGTGTATGTTCTCAGCGACCCACACACATGTTGTTGCGCTTTTTTGGTATGGATATTTATGTAAAGCGCTAATGCATATTAAATTGCAGTTTTGCACATTTATGAATTTCAGAGTTGTGAGCCAGAGTTTTACACTCTTTTTTTTCTTTTTTTATTATTTATTCATTTTTTGTTGTTTATGCTTTGTTAGCCACAAACAAAGTTTTCAAACAACTAATTGCTGTTCAAGACAAAACTACAACAATAATTAAATAATAAATTTTGTGTGTGTGTTGGAAACAACAACAAGTGGGCGCGTATGGAATTGCTATTTGTTTAATGTTTTCTTCAGTAAAAAATAAATGAAAAATGGCAAATATATTTTTGCTCTAATTAAAAAGATAATACACTTGAATTTATTGAGTTTTCAATAGCAAACCGAATTTAAACACGAAAACTCAATTTCAAAGGTAAAAAATTCAAAATTTTGTTATTGAGAAATATTAAAAAATATTAAAAATATAGGATCAATTATTCAGATCTTGACTTCCCAAAAATAACCTTTACTGAAAAGCAGCGTCCAAAAAAATTCTTAAAAAAAAATTGTCAACCCTGGAAATATGTATTAAAAGAAATTTTGTATATGAAAACTTAAAAAAAAATCTACAAAAAGGCTCCTTTCTGAAAAGCAGCGCAAAAATTTTCCACCAAAAATTAATTGGCAACCCTGAAAATTAAATAAAATTTACATGAAAAAATTTTTTTTGTAATCTACAAAAAATCTATTTAATGAATAGCTGCGATTAAATTTCATACAAAAAATTAAATGGCAACCTTAAAAATTTTTAATAAAATCTTAATAAAAAATCTTTGCGAACAAACACATTAATATTTTTTTGTAATCTACGTAAAATCTATATACTGCAAACGTACTAAATTTTATACAAAAAAATTAAATGGCAACACTAAAAATATTGAGTAAAATTTAAATACAAAATCTTTGCAAACAAAACCCTAAACCTGTCTCTTTTTGTAATTTACGAAAAATCTATATACTGCAATCATACTAAATTTTATACAAAACAATTAATTGGCAACCCTAAAAATTTTCAATAAAATATTTATAAAAACCCTTTGCAAACAAAAACGTAATTATTTTTCTCTTGTAACCTACAAAAAATTTATTTACAGCAAAGTAAGTATAAAAAAAAATTAATGGGCAACCCTAAGCATTAAATAAAATTTTTTTACAAAATCTTTGCAAACAAAAACCTAAACTTTTAAATAAATATTTTTCCAAAAAAAAGCAACAATCTAAAAATATATTGCTTAATACATTTTTACAAAAAAAGTGGCAACCCTAAAACATTTTGTTTGCAAAACTCCTCATATCATTTTTTTAATTTATTATATGTTATTTTCTTAGTTAAAAAATTATTTGCTGAAAGTGAATTAAATGTCAACTCGAAAATATTTAGCTCTTTAAAGACATCTTAAAGTATATCCATTGCGCGCTTCCGAAAAATTTAAGTGGCATCACTGCTAAATAAAATTTTAAATAAAAATTAACTTACTTTTAAACAAAAACTACGTGTCAACCCTACTTAATTTTTTGTTTAGAATTTACTATGTTATATTTAAAAATACACCTAAAATTTTAAAACAAATCATTATTTACTCCTTTTCTTAAATCGCAAAAAATTACTGTTCATAGATTGTCGCCTTTATATGAAATAATATCAACACCACACAACAAAATAAACAATTACAATTCAATTTACAATTTTACTCAAAACTCAAGAGAAATTTTGCAATTCCATAAATTCTCAAACACAACAAAAAACATTTACAAAATGTGCAAACTTAATACTCAAATTCATTTGCAGTAAAACACAAGAGACCTGCCTAGATTTATTTCATTGTAATACACTCGCAGCAACAATTTGTTGGCAATCAACCGTTATACGAGCACGATAATTTATTTCTACAAATGCCATTAGATGCAATCTACGTCTAATACACCTCAAGCAAGTGCACTGTACACTTACCTGTATGTTTGTATGTGTGTAAGGGTTTCCGAAAAATCTTGCAATCAAATTGCTAAAATTTATATTGCTATTAAAGCAAAAACAAAGTGTAAGAGCTTAAACCGGAGAAATTCTAATATGCTAATAAACCACTTAAATAAATTGCAAATATTATTGTAATCGAGAGGTTGCTTCTGGGACCAATTATTTACTTAGGGATGTGTGTTAAGCGTGTGTGTGTGAGTGTGTGCTGTGTAAGCGTAAATTTTCTACAAATCTGCAATTAAATGGCAAATAATTGTAAAATTAATGGAAGAAATGGAGCGTAATTGGATTGCCATTTGATGAACACGATAAACTCAGAAATTGTCTTCATACGAGTATACTAAATATACGAGTATATAAATAAGTATATTTGTATAGACATATAACTAAATATATTTCAAGGTTCCCTAATTTTTTAAAGAAAAAGCACGCAAACTTCAAATTTATTGGGGAATTTTTATTATCATTCGAAAGCGCAATCTTTACCACATTTTTGGCGTTTTCAAGATTATCTCTTTCAAATATTGGCCACGCCTACGTCTCAGATATTCATCCGTTGAGACCAATTTTCGATGACTTATTCAAACGATTCGCCTGGTGAATGCGAATGAAACGCGTGATGTTTTGCTCCAAGCATTTAATCGAAATGGGATCATCCGCATAAGTTTCATGCTTTACATATTCCCAGATGAAAAAGTCTAATGGTGCGATATCACACGATCTTGGTGGCCAATCGATCGGCCCAAACGTGGAAATATCTACTCACCGAAGTGTTCTCTCAATAAATCCATTGATTGAAGTGATGTGTGGGAAGTGGCGACGTCTTGTTGAAACCAAATGTCGTTATTCAGACGTACAGGACTCACGCGGGATCTGTCAAAAAAAACGCTATTGGAAAAAGTACCTCTACATGGATCTCCCGTTATATACAATCAATTACACATATAAAGGTGATGCATCATACAAAGTTTGTCTGCTTAACACGATTTAAATTTAAGACCTCTAAGAATATATGCGGCTGCTTTAGTGACTCTCAAAGATTATTCGAGCTATTCTTGTGTTTATTAAGAATCTTCATCGCGTAGAAATTCCTCGTCCTCAAACTTCCTAAGCAATTCTTCGCTTCCAAGCGAATATTAGCACTTTTAAATTGTTTAAACTAATTTTGGCACATTCGCTTAGCAAGAGCACCAAAAAACATGAGTGACTTTCGGCTGCAGCTGTCTTCATATTAAAGTAATGAAGAACTTTCCGCAAAAAACTCTTTTTCAGGCGCCAAGTTCAATATATGTGGTTGAAAAAACTTGCTGTTGTTTACGCCACATATTTTAGGTATATGCTGAAAAACAACGCACAAAAACAGTAGCTCTCCAACGCAGAGTAATAATCAAGTTATGCTATATCTTGACAGACCACACGAATATAGTATATTGGTAGTATAGTCTTTATATTTAAATTTTCGTCTATCTTATGAGAATAATCCTGATAGCAGACTAAAAACTTCCTCAGAATCTCAGTGGACACTCGAGTGTAAACTTCAATTGCATGAAATAAATGGATAGAAAAGTAAAGTGTCTTGAGTCATTTTAGTAAGAATTCATTCCTTCATCGGTAATAAGAAACTCCTGTAGTGGAGTGACATCCCCACGTCCAGCATCTGGATTGTGTGGCTTGGGGTTATCCTAATGGAATACAATTCCCTCCTATTAGATAAACCATCCATCAGACGATCCCTTGGTCGACAGTACAGATCGAACTAAAAGGTTTGGTTTCGCAAGGGAGCAATTTCTAGTAGATGATTTCCTGCCAATCTGACTAATCATAAAGATTTTCAGATGGAAATTCGA
Source organism: Bactrocera dorsalis (assembly GCF_023373825.1). Classification (NCBI taxonomy): domain Eukaryota; kingdom Metazoa; phylum Arthropoda; class Insecta; order Diptera; family Tephritidae; genus Bactrocera; species Bactrocera dorsalis. The sequence goes on along the minus strand of NC_064303.1, from coordinate 31,464,119 downwards.
CCCATCAGGCGTTCTGCGTTAACTTCTGTGGTATCCCTACGTCGAGCTTCTTTTTTATACCCTTAATTTAAATAATCACCAAAAGTTGTCTGTACATTGTTTAGCCCATGGAGCGAAATTGTGCTTACATGAAGGTCATAATCACCTACTTATATTATTTTATTGCCATCCTTCGTAACTCCGTAAAGCGTAAACTGATCGATCACTAAAGCGTTCTCAAAGATGTTAAGCTAAGTTTGAGAGCGCGTGGACTATTTTATGCAATCCTTTGTGAAGTCATAAAAATAGATATTCTATATTCGAAGGTATTAGTCTAAAAAGCACCTTGCGGCCATTATAATATATTCCCACCATGTCTGAAAGTATGAGCTAACAAATTTCTAAACCTTGATCTCACAAATGCTGGACAGTGAATAAAAAAGTTAAGCATATACTTAAGGTTCTCCAAGCAATGCTGGATCTATTAAGGACTTATTAGGATTGATCGTGGACCAAAAAATTCTTGTGACAGCGCTTTAATCGATGGTAGCCTTGCGCTGAACAAGTTCCTGCGAAACTCAGCTATACAATAGTAGAGGAGAGGAAAGCGCCGAAACGTTCCCATTTCACTGATAGCGCGGCTAAGGTGTATTTTTTTGCCAGCTCATCAGTTTTTCAGTTACTTGGAAATCCGCTGTGGCCTGACACCCAAACTAGCTTTATTACAAATGAACTCGCTGCCATCGACAACGCGGTTAGGCATTTCTTAACCAGCTCTGAATGCACGGTTAGTGAGCTCAAGACTTTTTACGCAACCTTGCTATCAGAGCGGACAGTCACTTCACTGAAGGAAGCTGCACTTCGGAGTATTAAATCTACACATTTAGGAACTCTACCTTAATGGCAACAATCTCGGCTTGAAAAACATTCTCCATGATTCAAAAGATCGGGAATAATGTATCAAAAAGTCCGAATGTTCAAAGTTGTGTTCTTTCAGAAACCCTGATTCAATGAGCCAGCTATAATACTTAATTCTTTTCAAACTTTTTTGCGTTTTAAAATGAATTTTTGTTGTTAAATTTAATTCAAACTTTTCCTTGTTTGAGCTCGAGACGATACTGAACTATCTTTTTACCAACCATTTGGAACTCTCAAATTTTCAACTCAGACAAACGTTTGGATAAATCTAAGTACCAATTTTGACTAAAAAAAATAGTAACTACTGCAAGAAAGTACCGTTAGTTATACAAAATTATGCAGAACTTGCTTAGCAAACTTAAATATTCACCAAAATTTGCATTACACGACAATACCGTTTGCTTTACATATGCAATAAAACTTTTGAGAATTGCTTTTAATGCAAATTAAAGCAATCAAGAAAACATACCGATTTTTTTTATGGAAAATCTCCAAAAGTACGTAACAAATGACCTTCAGGCATAGTCAAAACAAAGTGCAAATCGAAGCCTTTAATCTACGGCCACTAATACAAACAAATGTCTGCCGAGAGACAAAATTCTATTCAAATTTGCAGCTGACAAATGACAAATGCAACACACACACACGCACACACAACTTTAGTTAGAAATACGGTTATAAACAGAGAAACAAACACACACGCAGAGAAATCCAAATAAAACAAACAAATACATGCAAACAAACTGGCATTCAGACGAAAGCTATTGAAGACAAATGCAAATTTTCGCATTACGATTAACTGACGCCGCAGCAAGCAATGCCCCGCCCCCACACCCCCGCGCGTTCATTTCAATGCACAAGACGAGCGCTTGCGCCACTCCTTGCCGCAATAAGGCAAAATATTGCAAGTAAATGCATAATTCTCAACTTGAATGCCGTCACTGCGAATGCAAATAAAGCAAACTGATTTGCATACACACATATAAACGATACAAACACACACATCGACATATGTATGCGTTTGTAGGCAAATATTTGAATGCCTTCTTGTTTGCATTATTTCTTTATATTCAATTTATTGTGTTGCTGTTTTTGTCGTTTTGCTTATTTTGCTGGTGCAACAACAACAACAGCAACCAACACTGTCTGCAGCAAGACATACAAAAGCAACAACTAGGCTTGCAAACAATGTTTATTGGCGCACACTGAGTGCTGATTGCCGATGGGTTTTGACATGAAACGACAAAATTATAAGCAAATCAAGTGATTTATGGACTCGCTGCAGCAAACTAGCAGATGTGTGGTGTTATTGTTGTTATTGTATGTGGTGTTGTGCAAAAATATGCAATTGCTGATTGGATTAGGACCCTGTGGCATAATTTTTGGATTTTCATTTGGATATTAAATAAAAAAAAACTTTCGCTGCACTCAAGCTATAATACCATTCACGGGTGCATTTCATTCAGCAAATAGTAATCTGATTTGAAAACTGTAGTTGTTGATTTCAACAATAATGTAAGGAAAATTTCGTGCGCATATTTTCTGAAAAAAAATTTTTTTTGATGGGGATCGATTATTGTGTGTGGCTAATGGTTCGATATGAAAAATTATGTTCAGAGATTTTAGTGTTGCCCTGGGTAATACTACAAACCAAAATTTGGAAAGATTATTTGTCAAATCGAATATTTTCCCAATACTTAAATTTAAGCTGTCAATTTGTATAACAGCTATAAGCTACAGTGATCCTCTCTACACAGGATGCTCGGATATTATTTATATAAATTTCTTTTCTTAAGCTACCGGTAAAGTTACCGGTATTGCGGATTACGAGTTGGAAACCCGACACACCAAAATGTTTGGGATGACTTTGAGCTTAACTTTTATAGCTCCGAACCGAAAAATTCGGATTTCGAATAAAAAATTACTTATATTTCATTTAAAATGTAAAGCATAGTACTGCTAGCATATTGAAGTATTTTTTTTTTGATAGTGCTTCTTTCAGCTGAATTAAATTTGTACACAATTATTTGTTTTATTTGAATCATTTTCATTTATTTGGGTTTCATCAAATAGCGTAAGCCCTGTCTAGGCCAATAAAGAAGAATAGTCAAGAACACTCCTTAAAATTTAATCAAAAGCGTCTAGCATTTTAGTATTTTATCATCAACATCATACTAGTTAGCAGACGAAAATGTAAATTCTAAATACAGCACACGCTCGATAATCTGACCTAATTAAAACCAAGGCAGTTCACATTATCAAAAGTGTTCACATTATGGAATGCTCCAAAAGAATAGGATAGTACGTATTTATATATTGGAATTCACATTTTATTCATATTTTCATTACATATACATTACACATATTATACAAAATCTAGGTTTTATTTGAAAAAATCAGTCATCCTTTTCTGTATCTTCTTAGACGTCTTAGTACATTTACATCATTTGGATCGACGTCTTCATGACTAGCCCACCTTATCGCCTTGTTGAAAATTTCAACTGCTTCAGTCCGCTTAATTTTCTCCTCTACCTCCGATACGCTGCCTTCAACGGAATTGTCTTCTTCTTCATGCTCGTCATTTGCATTATCATCTTCAATATCTTCGTTCCATTCATGAACGCCGGGTAGCGTTAATTCGGCCTGAAATGGTTAATAAGAAAATCATTTTCAATAACCTGCATATCTTTGTGCGATTCTGCGAAAACGAACAAACCTCAGCATTCAAACTGTTAAGGAGATCGACGGTATTGCTCATCAAGGCGCGAAGTTCAGCTCCCCATTTTTCTTTTAAAACTGCGAGCGGAACACTATCTTCGGGATCGTCATCATCTGCCGTAAAATTTAAAATATTTTTCCAGCAATTAGCTAATGTTACTTCGCTGACACGACTCCAAGCGGCATCCAAAAGATTTATAGCTCTTCGTAAAGTAATTTTTTTCATCGAATCGAGTAAATTGGAGTTTGTAGCTGCTATTGAGGCTAAAAGGCTGTTTCTGTAATGCAACTTTGTGATCTTTATGGCATTTTGATCCATTGGTTGGATGAGGGGAGTAACGTTTGGTGGCATAAACATTGCAAAAATTTGTCCATCCTCCGTTGCCAGCTGATTTCTTTGCTAAGAACGTCATAGATGAGCCTCTTTTTAAAGAATCGAGAATATCAGCTTTTTGCTTCAATGACGTGTGTTTTTTAGAATTCATTTTTAACAGAAAATCTAAAACGAAACACTCCACGCGAATACAAAATTGCAACTGAAGTATTCTACGCATTACTTGCAATACAAATGAGAGTCTTATTCTACAATTAGGGGATTCCCCAAATTCAGAATTAGCTGAGATCTGTGTAAACTACATTCAAATACTTTAACGTCTTTTGTTCATATTATAGAGCCTTTTGGGTTTGAACACATTATAGAGTAGTCAATGCATAAAAAAGTCTGTTCACATTATGGGGTGTTCGAACTATAGAGTGTTCACATTAGCGAGCGTGCGCTGTAGTTCTGAAATTCGGAGTTTCCTTTTATGTTAAAAATTAACCAGCGTAAATAACAATTATAGACCGCACGGTTTATATAATCCCGAAAATCGGGATCCCGAAATTTCGGGTTTTAATTTTTTATAAGTTTAACAGGTCATAATATATAAAATTATCATTGCTAAGTTATTTAAATAATTAATCTTTCGACTGAATCAGTGCACTCAGATCTGATCCCGAAAATTTCATATTTCATACGCATACTAGGCACATTTATTTTTTTTTTTAATCTGAAAATTTTCTTTAAATATAATTAAAGGCACCTGTATTTTAATATTTTATCATCTCCCGCATACTAGTAAAAAAAAATGTTAACTGTAATAAATCCCGAAATTCCGGCTTCTGTATGATTCAGGATTGTGTGGCATTAAAATAATTTATGTTAAATAACCAATGTGAAAAACTGACAGCGATTTAAGCAGTATATGTATAATCCCGAAAATCGGGATCCCGAAACTTCCAGTTTAAATTTTTAATTAGTGATTCAAATATACATATATAAGTATATATTTATAATACATTTTCTTGGTGAAATTCTAAAGGTTTTTAATGGAATCTAAGAGACTAGACCTCATAGCGGAAGAGAAGAAGTTCTGTTTTATAAAATCTAAGAGCCTACACTGAATACTGGACTAAGAAGTTCAGCGTTTTCTTGAAACCCCACAAAGTATAGATTTTTGTACATTACCAATAAAAAAAATTAGTATGATATATGATAATGTTGCTGCACAAAGTATAAATTATAGCTCATTATTGTGCGCACACAATTACTCGCGGCACGTGTCGCAGCTCCAGGCGGGTGCCAAAAATAGACGACGCCTAAACGCAGTTATTACATACAATCCTTGTTTGTGTATGCCTAATTAATTTATGCCATGCGTGTGTATGCATATCAAGCAATGTGCTGGCAGATAAGCCGTTATAAACACGTCAAGCCGTTACAGGCTTGGGCCGTGAGTCAGGTAATCAGAGCGGCGGAAACACTTCTTAGGCAATTAAATTTAAGTATTTGACATATTTACACACATACAAATTCTACTACGAACCAGTCATGACTTATCGCCTTAAGTACAAAAAGATATGTATGTATGTAGCTTATATACATTTGCATATATGAGAAACTAAGTAAGGTGCTGCATAGTTTTAGGAACCCAAAGGCGTAAACTGCACGACTTGGAGTTATAATGTTATTTTAGCTATATATTTATAAGAGAAATATGCACAAAAATGTATACATACATACAACCATCATATCCACAAGTCGTTGTGATTTATTTATATATATGAATGTTTGTGTGTGCGTGCCCATTAGTTAGCTGCACACAAACTCAGCTATCCCATTGCGTGAGATAAGGATAATGAAATTCTCTAAAGTACTTAAGTACTCGCCTATGATTCACTCCGGTTTACGGCCTGAACTGAAGTGGGCATTTGAATTCTGTTAAAGCCACTTGCTTAGGTATATGTATGTGTGAGTGCGTAAGTGTTTCTCAAATTCAGGCAGCTTGTTTTAATAGCAATTTATGTGGTAAATGCAAAAGCTCGTTGCTTTAATACTTTAATTCGATTTGTGGTTATACCTGCGTGAATATCATAGTTTTCCAAATTAAAGTAAAACTTAGCTGCCAAAAGTTGTTCCCTGGTGGTTTGATAAAGATTCACATTTAAGTGAATGGTGGTTTATATAACTGCAACGATAAAGAATACATGGTTAATACTTAAAATGTCATTATTAAAAATTCAATTATTTTTACACAAATTCCATTTATTGTTTCTAAAATCAAAATTAATTTTATGTGATATTAATTTTAATTAATTTTATAGATTAATAGATGTCTCTAGGATCAAGCACTGGTCGATTAAATCGTTTTATATCGATCTGTTTTCATCCCAAACTTATTCTCAACTGAAAATGTCACTTTTTGGGCCGAATTCTCGACATTTGCGGGAAATTTTGCTTTTCTTTTTTAATTCCAAGAAAAGTGCGGCTGAGGACCCGTCCACGCTTTACTGAGGCTGACACTTACATATATAATACTATTACTCAACTACTAATCTCTGTATGATTTCTATCAGGTATTAAAAAAATATAGAATTTTCGTGAAGCAACTTGTGTTAGTTTACAAACAAAATAGTTCATAAAGCATTTCGTGTGTTAATTAAGCATTGCTTTTTGAGGGAAAACACTTTTGGGCCGTTAGCAGGTCAGTTAGATATTCGCCTTTTAGAGATTGGTTGAATGTTATGAGTCCTGAAAGCAGCATACTACAGATATTTGACATTTGTTATAGAGGCACACACCAATACCTACCGTGAATTTTTTCCAACTATTAAATCTCTCCACGTTTATGTGGTGTTTTGGTACTACATTAAGATCGGTGTGAGTATTACTATGCTTCTCTTCGAGATTTTGGTAATATTTTCCTACTAAATAGATTGCTCCGCCTTCCCAGCAATTCTTGCTACTATTCTTCATGATATTTCTAATTCACTTAGTATAGTGTTAGCTTAATGGGTATGACCGCTGTAGCGGGTATAAATGCAGATTCATTAAATTCACTCTTTTTTTGTGATATAAGCATTTATTCAGAAAACTTATAAGCCACTTAAATAGCAAGTTTAAACCTCAAGCTGTTGACAAATTATCTTTTTCGTTTCATTTTGTTGACTGTAATAAACAAATCATAGGATGTCTCTTTGATCGTTTTTTTAAGGACGCAGCAGGAAAAATATAGAAATCATAATTGTCTTCCTGGAGCATAATAAATAAAACGTGTAGATGAGAATATCCATGTAAAATACCTTACATACCATAGACAAATTTGAAAATAGCGACTCCTTCAAAAATTATAACTATTTGAAGAAAAAAGTTTATAGTTAATAATTTCGTAATAAATTGGGCATAGTATAACAGTTTTGAATAAAACAAGTAGATGTTTCCCAAATACTTCTATACAAAATTCTTAGGATTATCAATACTATATTTGAAGTATATCAACTAACAATTTGCGTAGCTATTTGTCTTGTCTTTCCTATATTGAAAAGTATTTAAAGTTTCATGTACTCATATATTCTACAGCTGAGCCGGAAGTGGACTTACTATGTACATACTTTTAAAGTCGACCTCGCTACAAATCGACTTGAAACTAATGTTTTAACAATAAAGCAAAGTTTAAGCGAATTTTTTTTTTTTTTATTCTACAATGGTCATACCCTTTAACAGATTTCTTTTTGAGATTTTGGAAGCATTTTCCTGTCCTATAGGTTACCGAGTCACCCCAACAAATCATCTGACATGAGATTTCTAATTCATTTAATCATGAATAATTAAAGACTTAAATTCAAGTCTTAAAACTCACATGTGATCCATTCCACCATATTTTGAATTAATTTTTCAAATAGCACGAGCTTTATTTGTTTTCTTTTGAAGTCAATCTCCTCAATGCTAAGAAGTTATACAAATTACTACTCATAACTCATTTAGACTGTTCTTATTAGGCCATTACCGCATCTAGAACTTGGAAATGTTTGAACAAATGCTGGCGAATGTTCTCAGAAAAGTTCATCTGCAAGAGCCTCATAAGTTTCGGAAAAAGGTGTAAGCCATTGAAAAACTTAGTTGTACTTTTCATTTGCCATGGCCTAAGGACTATTTTTCCCAACTATATGTTATACAATACATAATAACATTGGTAGACTTCATACCCAAAAGTTTAACTCAATCGTCATAGGACGACTTCCAACTGTGATTTCTTCAACTTTTTCCATACTATCGCGATTAACAGAGTTAGATGGACGACAGTGTAAATGGATCAAGTATATTTTCTTCAGATAGAATAAAGAGGTCGGTCATTTCCATCCATTTTCCATCTTCCTCATGATCATAATAAGAGGGTGATACCATCGTTTAATAACATAAGTTAATTTATGCTATCATCTCATTGCTTTTTCTTATCTCTAGCTGGGCAGTACACCTACTACATATTTGAAAAAAATATATACATAATTTTCTTTAAAAAATATAATTATAAATCTACAAGCACTTTTTTATTATATTTAAATATCCAAAAACCCCAAATCGCCGGAAAAAAGTATGCACCCACGAGTCGAGCTCGATTAGAGCAATTAATAATTCATAGAACAAACCACCAACAGTTCAAGGCAGCCTTTTTGTTACCTCAACCAAGCCAACAACAAACACACAAGCAAAGTACAGCGCAAACAGCACGACTAATAGTCAATTATTAATCCTGGTAATCAGTCGTTGATTGGCTGCAAGCACACGAAAGTAAACGTACTAAGTTTTAGAGAGAACTAGAATAACAAAAACAACAAAAACAATGTGATTGGGAAAATGCAGGGCAAATGGAAATCAAGCACAAGCACTTGCAGCAACTAACGGTATATTCAGTAGCAATGCAAGTGGAAAAAGTAAACGTAGAACTTGGCAAATGCGCGCAAACACGCTAAGTAAATTAAAGTTCAACGGTTTGAATGTGGGGGTGGAGTATTTTTCTTCTTTATTGGCGTAGACATCGCTTACGTGTTATATAGTAGTTACGTTTGACTCCAATTGGAGATTCCAAGTGTAGCCAGATTCTTCACCACCCCTTCTATCCAACATAGTGGAGGTCTTCCTCTTTCTCTGTCTCCTTTGGCGGGTACTGCGTCAAATACTCTCAGAGCTACGGGTTTTTCATCTATTCGGACAGATGTTATCATTGTCCATGCCGCTGTACCATATAACAGGACGGGGATGATGAGTGACTTGTAAAGTTTGGTTTTTGTTCGAGACTTTATTTCTCGATGGCCTACTCATTCCGAAGTAGCACCTGTTATTCTGCGGTTGAATTCGAGGCAAACGTTGTTATAAGGATTAATACTGGTTCCAGGATAGACGAAATTATCTACGACTTCGAAGTTAAGACTGTCAGTAATAATGCGGGCGGCAAATTGCAAGTACGACGTCTGTTTGATGATAGAAGATATTTCGTCATACGCATTTGCTTCGCATCCTTATCCAGTCTGGTAAAAGCAGAACTAAGGGCGCCGTTGTTGAAGCCAATGATATCAATATCATCGGCGTATGCCAGCAGTTGCTCACTCTTATAGAATATTGTACCTTCTCTATTCAGATCTGCAGCTCGAATTATTTTCTCCAACAGTAGATTGAAGAAGTCGCACAACAGGGGGCCGCTTTGTCTGAAACCTCGTTTGGTATCGAACGGTTCGGAGAGGTCCTTTCCGATCCTGACGGAGCTTTTGCTATTGCATAACGTCAGTTTATACAGCATTATTAGTTTTTCGTGGATACAAAATTCAGAGATAGCGGCATAAAGGCAGTTCCTTGCGAGCTGACAAATCGACTGAGAGGTAGTGTGTGTCGATTCTCTTTTCACGTTTTTTTTTTTTTTTTTCATTAGCGCATGGTGAATGTCTGGTCAACTGATGATTTTCCAAGCCTGACGATACACTCACAAGGCCCAATCAGTTTGTTGACAGTGGGCTTTAATTTTTCACACAGAATGCTCGATAAAAGCTTATATGCGATGTTGAGAACGCTTATCCCACGGTAGTTGGCGCGCATTGTGGGGTCTTCCTTTTGGTGGATTAGGCAGAGCACACTTAACTCTAATCGTCGAGATTGCTTTTGTCCGACCATATTCTGCAAATAAGCTGATGCATGTTCCTTAGCAGTTCTTCGCCGCCGGATTTGAAAAGCTTACCGCTTGTTCTTCTTCAGATGGATAATTGTTATTCGAACTTCTTTATGGTCGGAGAATGGAATGACCGCTCCATCGTAATCGATTGGGGAATCGGGTCCGCCATCTCAGGGTACTATGCTTTTACTGCCATTCAGTAAACTTGAGAAGTGTTCCCTTCATAATTTCAGTAAGCTCTGGGCATCAGATCACCTCCTTGGGTTCTGCAAAAGTATGCTCCGGTCTTGAAACCTTCTGTTAGTCGCCACATTTTTTCGTAGAATTTTCGAGCATTACCCCTGTCGCCCAGATTATTAAGCTCTTCGCACTCACGCATTTAGGCCTCTCTCTATTTTTGTCTGCATATACGTCTCACTTCCTTCTTCAATTCTCGGTATCTAACGTTGCGAGGTAAGTAGTCTTTTTTGTCTCCACTGTAACACGGCACTCCTCAGCGTAACAGCTGTTCTTTTGCCCTTTCCGGCTTCCAGTGGTTTCGTTTGCAGCTGTACGTAAGGAGCTTGTAATGCTGTCCCACAGTTCCCTTTTACCGAGTTGCTGGTGAGTGTTCCCAGAGAGCAAGAGTGGAAGTCCAGTTGCAAATCGTTCGACTGTCTGTTGTATATGTTCAAAGGTAATAAATAATCAAAAGTAAATAAGAAAATCAATTTTTACATACTATAATAGCAATTCTTAATTTCTTTTAATTTTTTCTGTCACTAAATATTTTTTCTACATTAATGTTTCTAAATCATTTGAACTACTTCCATATATTTATTGATCGATTATGCCATAACAAATTATGGTGTTAAATTGTTCTTAAACAAGTTGTTATTAAATACAATAACAAACATCTATTTGTTCACACCAACTCAACTCATTCCCAAAACACAAAAAAAAAGAAATTAACAAAGCATGAATTTGCATGTATTATACAAACAAGATCCATAAGAGCGCTTTAACCGACAGCTGTATGTGCTCGCCACTGTAGCTGTCATTTTCAGTGTGAGCGGCAAAACACTTTCGCACACAGGCACACTCAATGCCAAATCGTGCTTACGGCTAGGAACTTAAGTGTTCTATTGTTTGGCTTGTATGTACATATACTTATATATGTATACATATGTACTTGTATATGCATATAAATAGTAGTATACATATATGCATCGATTAGCATGACCTTCGAAATATTTGAATACAGTCATACACTCACACACATATATACTCGTATATACTATATATAAATAAATACAATTTTCTTCATTCGGTTTGTGTAGGAAGAGCTCTGCAGACAGGGCTACATAAATAAAAAAAAACACATTTTTCCTCAAAATATTAACATTACAAATACATGTGTTAGTGACATTGCAAAAGTGACAGAAACAGATAAGAAAATTGTCGCTAATGCAAGCATGCAAATATGTGGCGCAAGCACATAGTGGCCAGACTTATAATTTGTGCGCTCATATGCAGCTTTCAAGTGGCTTAAGCAGAACTTAAAGCTTTTTATGAGCTTGACATATATTTTGTTGAAATTTATTGTTAAATTATTTGCAATCATAAAGTACGAAAGTCTTTTAATTCTTAAGAAAGTACAATGCTATAATGAAATGACATATTTTGAGCGGCTACTACGACTTAAGAATTCATCAACTCTTTACATGCATAGAATTGTCAGTCGGTTTAAGACAAGCTAAAAATACTCGTAAAAGTATAGAAATAATGACAATGGTTATGTTGACAAAATAAGTTCACCAATATAAAAATTCTTAACCAACTTAAGAAAAGCTCAAATATTCGTATTTAAGGGGTAAAAATCAATTTGGCTTGGCATACCATAAAAGTATCACAATAGTGAGATTAAGTCAAAAACAGTAAAATTTAAAAAGTTCGCCATTATTAAAAGTCTGAACCAGCTTAAGAAAAATACAAAATATTCACGTTTAAAGAGTAAAAATGTAAGGTTATGTGGCAAGAATTTTTTTTTTTTTTTTTAATTTCACCAATATTAAAATTTTCAACCGCAAAAGGCACAAAATTTTCGCACTTATTGAGTACAGAAATCAGTTTTTTACACACATATCAAAAAAGTACAGAAATAGTAAGATTATCCCGAAGGAAACTAGGAGAATTTGAAAAATTCATTACGAAATTTTTATTGATCGCACTCTCAATTACCGTTAGACAAATAGAGCACCAAAACACATTTAACCCACTTAGTTATCTACTAAAGTCTACTACGTCTCCTTTAAAAAAAAAGTTACACCACCTTAATGCCACTTAAATGACAATCGCAATCAGCTACGTCGTTTCTTTAATCAACAACTCGCCACCTTGAAATTACGAAATTACACTTAATTGGCAATCGATAAATTTGCGTAGTCGGGAGAACTGCGTATTCACACCGACGACGTTAATCGTTGGTACACAGAAATAAAGAAATTTGTTAAAGTACAGCGCGCCAAATTACACCCACAACAAAATGTTTGAAAAATACAATAAAAAAATATATTTTGTATTGCTATTGTGAACAGCTGACATAACGTATCCTTTTAAAGCACAATAAAAGCTTGAACATAAAACGCCTTTTCAGCAGTAAGCTTCTAAAGTAGTTAGCCAATCATTAGATCAAATCAAAGCTGGCGCTATTTGAACTTTAAAAAATGTAAAACCACTTTTTAATTAGTAAAACATATCCATATGGATAGCAACACGCTGTCAAATAAAATATGTATATTAGAAAAAGTATAAAAATATTATAAAAAAAAATTATTAAAGTTATAAGGTATAAAGAAAATAGTTCATTTCAATAATTTATTATTTTTTATGCCCTGAACAGAATATACAAAGATTGCCTTGAAGAAAAAAACGACGAAGATCATACAAAGCATATTTATGTAGTAAAAAGTGATAAATTTCGAGGTTTCCTAATTTTTTAAAGACAAGTCCTAAAAATTCGCATTTAATTTTAGAAGATTACCTCTTTCAAACGTTGGCCAAGGCTACGTCACGAATGGTCCATCCATTGAGTCTAATATTCGATGACAGTTTCGAGCATTTCGAATGGTAACTGGCGAATGACAATCAGGACTGCTCCAATGCCCGAATCGAAGCGGAATTGTCCTAATAGACATTAGACTTTACATATCCCCACAGGAAAAACTCTAATGGAGTGATACCACACGATCTTGGTGGCCAATCGACCGGTCCAAAACATAAAATTTTCTGCTCATCGAAATGTTCTCTCAATAAACCCATTGAATGATGTGTGAAAATTAGCGCGGTCTTGTTGAAACCAAGTGTTGCCGAGATCACTAGATTCAATATCAGGCATCAAATAGTCCGTTATCATGGCCCGACAACTTCACCGGCCCACAAACCACACCCAGGCGTGTTTTTTTTTTTTTTTGAATGAAATTACAAATCTTGAATCCCTTCATGTTGCTCTTCGTCTCAAATACGGCAATTTTGTTTCATTTCATACGTCAGTCTGAGTTGTTGCGAACGGCACCGAATAGACTCTCCACGGTCTTCGTGTACAATCTCTACGGCTGCTATATTTTCCTCACTGCGTGCTGTCCATGGTCTATTCAGTCGATTATTATCCAATAATGAATGCTGCGTCTCAAGATGTGTGATGGTGTTACAAATAGTACAATAGTCAGTATACCGATTATGTTGACCATAGGTTGAGCAAAGTACGCGAAACATATTCTTTATAGAACGTGAATTTTTGTAATAAAGTTGAAAGATTTGTTTGTTGTTCGTTGTTCGGGCATAAGTCTTTCCATTATGATATACCAAACCATACTGAACAGAAGTAACATGAAAAAAATACCTCTATTGGATCACCCGTTATGTACGAATTTAAATTTTGTCATGTGCTTCTGTCTGTTCCTCTATCCATCTGTCATTACATACATAAGCGAAATAGTTGCTCACTGTTTGAGATATGGATCTCATTTCATTTGACGCAACTGCCGATACCGAATCTCTATAGAAAGGAGCTGCCATACTAACTGAACGATCAAAATCAAGTTCTTGAAAAACTTTTTAAGGGTTTGATACCTCCGGTGCAATCAAAGTTAACGGTTTTCTCGTTTTTATACAAAATCATTATAATTCAAACAGAATGTATGTATTAAAAAAAAAAATTTCTAGAAAAATATTGTATTGTCATTGTACAAACTCAAAATGTGATATTACCCTCAACGCACCAACGGTAATTACGAATGGCATATTTAAATTATCGAAATCAAATAAAACATTATAATAAAAAAATTAAAAATTAAAAATCAAATTAATTTTAATTTTTTTCACAATTTTCGCTGTTTGTACTTATGATATTCTTATTGCATGTTTAATAATACACATATGTATCACCATCATGCCCACATAATGGAATTTATTGCGAGGTTATAACCGCTACAAATATGTATATTAGCAACATGATTTTTCCTTCAAATATATATTGCGCATAAGAATAGTTTTTTATTTAATTAATCATGGAAATGATACTCTTTAAGTGATAATCATAAATTTATATGCATTTAGAATATTATCTTTCGATCATATATTCAATCATTATCGAAATAAAAGTCTGCAATGTGGCATTGTTATAATATTCGAAAAGCGTAAACTTTGACCGTGTAAACTTTTTAATAAAAATATATTACTGCGAAAGATCTTTCATATCTTTGAATAGTGTATACTTTTAATGTGAAAGCCATTTTATACAGTAAACTATTTCACAGCTTTAATATGAAAGCTATCTTATGCCAAAAATTAGTGTTTTGAACTAGCGTTTTTTTTTCATAAATCAAAAAGGTTAAAATTTTTGTTTCGAAAGCTCCTTCACAACTGTGAGTAATGCGTACCTTTAAAATGAAAGTGCTTTAAACTAGTTAATAGCTTTGTTATGAAATTCGTACAATTACTTTGAAAGCTTCTTGATATTTTAGATCGGTGCGCACTTGTGAAAGCTCTTTCATGCCACAAAACTATTTTTTTTCTTTTGAAATGAAAGCTCTTTCAAATATTAGTGGGTTCATTCTGTTACTCTAAAAGTTTTCCATATTTTAGAACGGTACTTACTTTCTTCTACTTCTTTGATATATTAGTGGATAAGTTTGATATGAAAGCTCTTTTATGCATTGACTGAGTTCACATTATTACGCTGAAAGCTTTTTTATACTTTAGATCGGTGCGTACTTTTCTTGTGAAAGCTCTTTCACACCACAAACTAATTTTTCTTCTGATTATTAGCTATTAAAGCTCTCTTACACATTACTGGATATCTTTGATATGAAAGCGCTTTCATACATTATTTAAATTCATAGCTAATAAAAGTTTTTCGTACTTTAGATCCGTGCGTAATTTTGTAATGAAAGCTCTTTGATACCTTAAAATTAATTTTTCTTTTCTTATGTGAAATTTTTTTTATTTATTGGTAGATACCTTTGATATGAAACCTCTTTCATACATTATTGGAATTCATACCATTACTCTGTAAGCTTTTTCACACTTTAGATTGGTGCGTACTTTTCTTGTGAAAGTTCTAATATGAAAGCTCTTTCATACATTAAACTAGCATTTATCTTTGTTATTTCAATTAGCTAAACCTCCGTTTGCATTTCGTAAAATGTAAATTTATCAAATTATGTTGCGCTTTAGCTTTAAAATTTTGTTCTTTGTTAAAAATATATGATTTCTTAATTCAACTGTATTTTTTCTCTTTTTAGTTCCATTGTGCTGTTCCTTTATTTAATTTCGTAAATATACTTACTATTTATGCTCTTTAACAAACTCTACAATAAGTTCAACTTCAATGCGTATTTAAATGAAGTGAGTCAATTATATATTACAATTAAAACTGAATGACTGTTATGAAGTCAAGCAAATAATTGATAACTAAATACAACAAAAACTTCCCACTGCGCTTTTACAAAACTAACTAACTACTACCAACTAGTTGAAAATAAACTTTTCTTTCCTAATTTTCCAATTTATTTCTATGCTTTATCTTGTATTAAGAAAGCTTTACTAATAAGCGTATATATTTATTTGAAATATATATTGTATATATATATTTATATTGTATATAATTATGAAAATTTCTAATTTCACCTAACGTAACTAACTACTAAGAAAATTCAAAAACTCAAGCAAAGATTTATTGATTTCCATTCATTTTGTTTATATTTTCGGTATTTTTTTGTACATACTTTTGCCTAATTTAAGCTTAACAAAACGCCTGTGTTAATTGTACTTACAAATTTTGATGATCTATGTTTAGAGCTTTAAAAGCTTTGAAGCACAAAACACATATTTTTTTTTAGAATTGAAAAGAAAGCTTTGTTCATATCTTCCAGAATTTGTTGAAATGTTTATGGAACACACCTTTAGAG
The DNA here is from genome assembly GCF_023373825.1 of Bactrocera dorsalis. Classification (NCBI taxonomy): domain Eukaryota; kingdom Metazoa; phylum Arthropoda; class Insecta; order Diptera; family Tephritidae; genus Bactrocera; species Bactrocera dorsalis. The sequence continues at coordinate 31,447,576 of NC_064303.1, read as the reverse complement.
CTTTCGAGAGCTTCCATTCAATAAACACAAAAATTTTTTTAGAGTTAATAATTAGCAAAGTAAACAAACACATTAAACAAATGAGCGCCTTAAAAGGTACATGCTTCTCAACACAGAAAAAAGATTCTAAGCACAGAGAAATGATTCCAAGCAATCGAGAAATTAATTTAAAAAAAACAAAAATTCAAAAAGAAAAACTTAGTGCCTAAAACTAAGCATCATTAAACTATGTATTTAAAATAATTTATAAGGTACGAGCTTTTTAAAATATTTGAATAACTGATATGACCACTAAATTAATTGGTTTTCCTGTTTGCACTTTTAAAGCTCACTTAATTTTCTTAAATATTTGCTTCAAAAAAGTCTTTGCTAAATTAAAAAAAGAAAAAAACATTTTAAAAGCTTTACATAAATTTTTAAAACTTATTTTATTAAAAGCTTTTATTAAAACAAGCCCTATATAGCACCTACAATAAAACAGAAGCACTTAGGGAAATAAATAGCAGAATCCAGAAAACTGACTTAATTTTCACAAAGGTTTCTGCTTTTGTAAAGCTTTTACAAACGTTTCTTATAAAATAGAAAAGCTTTTATAACATTTTTTCTCATAAAAATCGTTTTAAAAGCTATTCATACATTTTCAAAACTTATTGTATAGAAAGCTTTGATTAAAATAGAAAGCTTTGTAGAAATACGAGTAGCTACACTAAAACAAAAGTATGTAGGTAGGTAGATAGGTTATAAATGACAGAAACTGGAAAACTGAATTAATTTTTGCAAATGTTTGTACTTTTATAAAACTTTTGTCTTCTAAGAATAAAAAGGCTGTTTCTAAAATTTTTTCACTAATAAAGTAAAACATATTAAAAGCTTTTCATACATTTTTAAAATTTTTTTATAGCAAGCTTTTATTACAAAAGCTCAGGAGAAATAGCTACAATAAAACAAAAGTATATAGGCATATTTCAAAATCGCAAAATCGGGAAAACTTGCTGACTTCAATAGCAAAAAAACAGAATTACCATATAAAGCTCTTAATAATTATATAGGGATACAGCTTTTAATACCGAAAACGGAGCTTTTTATGAAAACTTTTAATCTTAAATTCTTGTGCTTCTAATATGAACTTAAAAAGTACAATTCCGAAGTATGTGATTCCAAATGTAAATAATTCAAAGACATTCAGGCATCTAAATACCTTTAGTTAAGCTTAAAACTACGTTTAATCTTTATAGTTTGGCTACATAGCTTCTTATATATTTTCAGTAACTATATTTTCATTTTTTTACATTTAATTTAATAATTTTTTTAATAAAAATATATTTGTTAAAATTTCTTAAACAACACAATTTTCAATTCAGTGTCCTTAGAGTGTCTAATCAAACGCTTTATTTGTTCCCTCACAAAAACAAAAATTGAAAATTGCAATGGATTGATTTTATTTGCAAACCACAACTAATATGTGCTTTCTGCCAATGATATTCTTCTATTTGTCGCATAACAAACACACCTGAAAATTTTTTTGAGAACCTTTTCATTTTTCATTTTCGATGTTTAATGTGTGTTGTAAGAATATTTGTATTGTGTTATGTGTAAAATGTTTTTGTAAAATATAATTTTTATTTTTAATTTTTAATTTTTACTTTAGTTAAGTTTTATACATATAAATTTCTATACGTATATTTATATTTTTTTTTTTTAGAAACTAGTAATTGGCCACGTATGATTAGAAAAAATAGTTATTAAGAGTATTTGATACAGCTGTGAAACGGAAAGGGCGTGCGAAAACTTGCTTTAAATAATATTCAAATGATATACATTTCATTTTTAATGAGATTATATGTATAAAGCGTAATACTAGTGACAGACGTATAACCTCAGTGAAATCAAATCAACTTTTTAATAATTTATATTTATTTAACTACTGTCATTACCCTATGTATTTATAATCATAAGCATCACAGTGTATATATACAATGAGTCTATTATATATTTACGTATTTTTACTATTTGACACACCGAGGAACCATAGTTTTTATGCTTTAATCCTAATCAAATTTACGAATATTAAAAGCTTGAACAGCTTCTAAAAGAGGATGTAAAAAACTGATCTGAGAGCCATACAATTAGGAATGACCAGAAACAATTCCAATATATATTGCTCAAGCAGCTCACGACACGACTAATCTTAGACCAAGTATCCTCTGGGTAACCAAAAACCAATACGTTTGAAGGCGAGTTAAAGTTAGAAAGCGAAATATCCCACCCGGTGCTGTTCAATGAGTTTGGGACCCGACACGTAGAAAAACACAAAGGAAAAAAAAACAGCCTCGAATGAGTGTGTGAATGTGTCTCCGCCAATAAATAAGAAGAATAAGCTTCAAATAATTACCTCGTTAGCCTTTTAAAAGCAGTACAAAAGCTTCAAATCAAAATTGGTTAGAAAGGCGCTAACAATTCATAAGTACTTCCTTGAACCTCATAATATCGAAAAATATGGCTATCACCAGCAAACGATGAGGAATGATCCCCTCACTAAAAGTTAAGCTTAATTTTTGAAGAAATATGGACCAGCTATTACTTTGCACACAAAGCGCACCAGACAATGACTTTTTGAGCACGTAACGGCTTCTCAATAATGGCTTTTGAGTTATCAAGCAACAATCTTGTTTAATAACGCCCATTCAACGAAAAGTGATGCATAAAATTTTCTAGTGAAAACCGGAATAGGTACCCATCTTATTTTGGGCCCATTTACCGAACGTGTGATGCTCTTGATGGTCGAATGGCTTCAGTTCTTGCAGGAGTTGTATTTTATAAGCCCGCAAACAAAGTTCCTTTTGCAAATTCTTCCATGAAGTGGATGAGCATAGCTCCAACTAAGGCGCGCATTAATGGGCTCATTCGGGTTTTCTTCGATGTACACATCCTCTAACGTAAATGTGGTGCGAAGCCGATCCATATTTAGTGGAATTACCGACTCTACTAAGCGATTATATTGAGCGAATATAGCACGCAGCGCGCGATTCGTTACGAGAAAAACCAACTTCGAAAAAAGTATTGCTTTAATATAATGTAATTTATTTAGTATACAAGGTGCGTTCCTGTTTACAGGACTTTTTGAATCTAGCGCCCCCTGAAGCTGCTATCTTTATCGATTGTCCAGTGAAAATTTCATGGCATTTCATTAATTGGAAGTGGAGTTATTGCGCTTTAAGTGTCAGCATGTTTGTGTTTTCGGTGCGAAAATGAGCTTCGAACAAAGAGCCAACATTAAATTTTGTTTTAAAATTGGCAAAACTTTTACCGAAACGTTTCAATTGATGAAACAAGTTTATGACGATGATTGCCTATCCCGTAGCAGAGTGCACGAGTGGTTTCAACGTTTTCAAAGTGGTCGTGGAGACATACATAAATGAGGATCAACATGTGGGCCAATCAAAATCCGTGATCACCGGAAATTCTATCGAAACTGTGCGTGTATTCATCAAAAATTGGCCGAAATCCTTCATTGAAATTCATGGAAATGAAATTGAACATCTCCAAAACATCGATTTATCGCATTTTGGCTCAACATTTGGGCTTACGAAAGGTGTGTGCACGGTTTGTTCCGCACAAATTGACTGACGACCAAAAATTGCACAGAATCCAACATTCGAAGGATGATTATTTGGCCAAAAATCACATTTTAACCATTAATCCGTCCCCGAATTCACTTGATATGGCACCGTGCGACTTCTGCCATTCGGAAAAATGCATTTGCCCATGAAAGGAAGAGTTATGCAGACGTTGAGGCCATTCATAAGGCTTGAAGCGGCATACTGGTTGCCATACCGGCCAACGATCTAAAACACTCGTTCGACATGCTTTTGAACCGTGCAGTCAGCTGTATTGAAGCAAAAGGAGACTATTTGAATAAAATAAATTGATTCTGCCGAAAAAACCATTAATTAACCATTTTTAAGTCCTGTTTACTTTGGAGCTCACCTTTTATTACGGAAATGGAAAAGGGCCCCTTGAGCTTTTGAATTCTCAAATTTTGCACGAGTTTAACATTTTATTCGCTCGATTGTTAATATTCAAGTAAACTTTTAATTATTCTCAGAAACCAAGGGTTTCTTGGCATGGAATTGGCAATAAATAATAGTAAGATTGTCTATACGAAGATCTGGGCAGGAGCTAGGCAAGGTCAAAACGTAATGAAACAACTTAACAGGATGTAAAACTGCAAAAGTCAAATGAAGATCGATATTACACCAAGTTCCTCCTGGCACTCGATGATAACTTTCGCCCCATATACCAAACTCTGCTAGCATTTTCCTCGCGCTAGTACTAGACATGGAGAATGTCTGTGGAGTTTTACGCAATAATGATAGGAGGATACACAGATAGACTGTCCTTGTTGCCGCCAGAGATAAATTCCAATATAGTCAATAAATGTAGAAAGTTTTAAGTCCCACTAGCCAGTCAAGTTCATTTATCCATAATTTGGGTTTCCGGATCATTTTCGGCAACCGAAGAAGCGAACAAGTTGGCCAAACCAATCTGTTAAGAAAGTTAAAGAAGGAGCTCAAAACATAATTTAAACAAATAGCTTAGAACAGATGGAAATATATGACCAAGCGCTTGGTAGCGAATCAGGTATGGCAAACATATGGAAGAACAAGAACTAAGGTCTTATTAAAAATGTCCAGGAAGAGTAAATATAAACTAGGACACTGTTATACACTTCCTCTCTGAATCTCCAGATCTTTCACAAACTCGATTTAGAACTCTAGGAATCCATCAAGTAGCAAAGCTTAAATGTTTATCTACAAAAAGCTTAACCGAAAAAAGAAGAAATTAGACATACTTACATTTTTAGAATCATACAAAATTCAACCCTTTTGAGTTCGTTTTATAAGGGTCACTTTTTATGTAAAAAGGTTCCACGAAGCCTCTAATTATTCTATAAGCTTCTACGAGTCTAGCTCAGTGCACTCTTTGTCAGTACTATCAAGACGAAAGCGGGTTTTCTCAAAAAGAGCTTGGTGCTTCCACCAGTATATTTAAATATCTGTTTGCTTCACAAAATAGGCTCAGTATATTATTTTCTCTCCTGCTCCTGAATTTAAGCAAGCTTTCAAAATTGTTAAATTTAAAGGTACAAAATATTTTTACCGCCAAGAACAGCAAATTTGAACAAACATTTCAGGAAGAATATTAAGAAAGCAAAAATCTTAATAAAGTAAAAGTAGCATTTTCGTTTCACAGCTGTATTCTTATATAAGAAACTAACTAAAATAAATTACGCTCTAATATAAGTATATGTATACATATGTATGTAAATATATTTATAAAATTTTTTATGTTATAAAAATTAAAAAAGTATATACATATATACTATATAAATTTCCTTTTACACTTTTTTCTCTTCTATTCGCTTTTTTCTTATATAATCTCTCTGTCTCTTTCTCTCTCTCTTTCGTTCGCCGCCTTTACTTATTTATGGTCCTTAAAACCAATAAAACCGCAACAAAAAATTTTCTCTCAACAACACAAACATGTTTGCTCTTTTTTCTCTCTCTCTCTCATCTCTTTTTTGAAACAACCAAATTTATATCGCTAACTCTCGCTACAATAACAACAACAACAACGAACAATCCAATTCAAAACAACTATCTGCTATAACAACTGTCAATCCAATCCGACAACAATAACACCAAACAACAAACACAACAACTGTCTCTACTACTGCTATCAAACCAAAAACGATACAACAACAAATCGTTCATCACTTAAACAGGGCAATGCGGCGAACTCATCGGAGACTTCAATGGCCACACAACCAGGCGGCTCGGTCACATCGCGTGCCGCATCGGAGACACGCTCTGGACCGCCGGGATCGAGCAGCGGCGCTGGCGCAACAGGTAATAGCAGTGGAACTGCTGGTAGTACACACACCGGTGCAAAATTCCGTCATGGCCTATTGCAGCTTATGATACACACAATAGATCCGCTACATGATGGTGAGTTCATAACGTTTCCATTAGTGTTTTGCACTTCCTAACATCCTCCCGTCCAACCACAACCACCACCACCACCACCACCGCCAACAAATACATGCGCACCCGCACACATACACGCACACAAAACTGCGAACAACCGCAAATCCATACCGCTAATACATATTCCAAAAAATCTAACTAAAATACCCAAATCCAAAATCCACAACAAACCAAAGAAATACCCCCGCTTTCCCCAACCCGATAACATATAACAATAGCCTTTAATAATGAATAAGTTTGAAGCATATAATTAAATAAAATTAAAAAAAAAATGTCGTAAAATAAAAATTCAAAAAAATTATTGAAAATCTAGAAGCTTCAAAGCGCTTAATTTGAGTATAGTGAAAAAAGAGCAAGAAAATTTGCAAAATTCCGTTTTACGTTCTTTTGCTGTATTTAATATAAACTAAATTTTTCCAAAAATTAATTAAAAAAAAAAATCAAAAAAAAAAATTTCATCCAAATTACCGTTAACGCTTAGTTACAATTATCACATATAGTAAATAAATAAAACAAAAGAAATTATTGTTGTTTTTGAGTTAAAAAATCGTGAATCTTAAATTGCGTTTATTGTTGTTAGTGTTGCTTCAGTTTCAAAATTTTACTTGGCTGTTATTCATGATGCCTGATTGCTCATAAATACTATGCAGAATTTCAAATTTTTTCTACAAAGTATGAAAACATTTTTTCTTAGAAGCTTGTTTAAAACTCATAATTTGCCAAGTTTTTTTTTGTTGTACGAAATTGGATTTTTAAGAAAATATTTATACATTGAAACTTATGTTCAATAGCGAAATACAAATTGGTCTTGCTTCGGCGAGTGTGCATAATATTTTCAGTTGCTAAGATATATACAGGGTGATAGTTAGTAAGAGAACGGTTTTAGTTTAGTTCAAAAAGCACCGAGCTAAATATTAATGAAAAGCCTTAATTCTAAACAAAAATTTCAAATTTAAATTATTTCGATATTTTTTGGCTTAATTATAATTACAAAATATCGATATCAAAATCGGTATTATTGACAGTTTATCGATAAACGTAATTTCTAATACAAATTTTAAAAGCTCATCTTTTTAGCCAATATTCAATATACTATATATGTATATAGATAATTTAAAATCTAGTTTATTTCGAAAATTTGAATAAATATTAATTTATCGAAAAATAAATTATGATTACGAAACATCGATATTATCACAATCGATATAGTTTATCGGTATACGTAATTTCCAAAAATAATTTTTTTTATAAAAACTCTTCTTTTTAGCCAATATTTAATAGATATATCGAACATTTTCATTTAAAAAATATCGACGCTGTTCAAACATGTCGATATAGGAAGTATTTTTCGATATTTTCATATTGACAGACCGTATTTTTGGCACGAGTTAAGAAAATCTTCCTTTCTAACCAATTTTTAACCAGAATCCCGATATTTTGCTTTCGATAACTATCGATACCCTTCAAGCATATATAATTTATCGATACTCTTAAAACGATATTTAAAATTTTTTCGTAATTTGCGATATATATTTAAGATATTCTGGTTTATGCCAATATACAGTCGATAAAACGTGATTTTTCCTCTGGTAACAAACGACGCGTTTCAAGCATTTCGATATATTAAGTATTGATATGTTTTTCCTTAACTTCTGATTTTGGCTTCGAAGGATTTTTGTAGACATAAGACCTTACAGTGTTTATATAGCACAATAAAGGTGTTTTAGTAAATTAAGAAATAACCTTTCGGCCGTACAGGTGTCACGTCATCGAACATCGATTTTGCTATACCTTACAGATCTATCGAATTCGCTATTCTAATTTCGACATCTTTTCAAAACATTTTGAAGGATCGGGATGACAGACATATATTTCTTTAGAACCTGTTAACTGTTCTCAACCTGAAACAGTGCCGGCTCAGAAACTGTCTACTTTTAACGGCTATAAATGAGTAGACTATTTCAGGTTCAAACTGAGTAAGAAAAAAATAAACAAATCGAGAATAAAATTCTGTAGACAATTTAGAATAGGTTAACATTTCGATCCTGGCAGAGCCTAAACCTCTTATATAACAGATCTTAAGTAAATCGACAAAGCGCTTTGAGCCTATGACAAATTTGTTGAGGCGGCTAATGTCAGTTTCGGTTCATCCTACTCCATCCTACTTTGAAAACCAGCATTCGAAAAGATTTTTAGCATTACCTCATGAATGCCTATTCGACAGTGTTCAGTAAGAACTCGTACGATTGCGGCAAGATGAACTTTTCTAAAGGCAAGTAGTTCAGTAGATCTCCTTCGTTTTGTTCTATACTAAAATGATCTCGCAGTCACACAGAAGCTAATCGACCGTCGTCTGCTGAACGCGCGCGTGGTCCTTTGTCCAATGCTAGAACACTAGTGCAAATGAAAATCCAACTCAGTTTCATTCCGATGTGTGCAGGCAAGGGTGGCCCCTCTTCCTATCTGTTTAGCAGTTGACAGTAGTACCGCCATGACCAAATATCTAAATGACTGATGATAAAGAAGTTTGATGCTATTTCCAGTGAGGACAGATACTCCTTTAAGTCTCAGTTACTGATCTCTCAGTTAGAGAACCAAGGATAATATTACTGCTCTGCCCACGGAATAAATGCACACCTCCCTTAGAGAAACTACAGTTCGTAGCTGTATGCCTACCGCCACCTTTATAGCAGCCACTTCTACCTAAAAAACTCTAAAATGGTCCGGTAGCCCAAAGCTAAAATTGACGAAGATCCCCTTACAGAAAACTCCCCCTACAACCTTCTCTTCTACCTTCGACTCTTCAGTGAAAAAACTCACTGGGCCTCTTCTTCAGCGACTTCTCTTCATCGACATAATCCTCGTCGAAATGTCAGCAAAGTAATAGCCGGTACGAGTGGACTCTGCGATTCAGTGCGTTTTCAAATTTTCGTTAATACGGTTGAAGAAGAGATAATAACAGCGTAGCCTATTCGGACCCCTTCATATACCCAGCTTCTCTAAGCTTTAAGCGCACTGCTCAGCAATACATCTGTCGGTAATGTCTACGGATGCTAATTTTGGTATAGTTCGCAGACATCATAGATGCCAAAGTGAGTCGCTCTTTGGACACGTCAAAGTGTCGTAGCAAGTGTTACTATTTTCGACTGGTCTTCATCAGATAAATACACCATAGAACATTATTGCCTTGACTATGGTTTCGCAGAGCTTAAACACCACCTTTGGTGATAGTCCGGACCTTTTTCCTGTAACTCCTATATAGCAATATAAGGTGACCGATCCCTTTCTTACTCTCTTCTCGATATTTGGCCACCAAGAAAGCTTCGTACCAAGGATACATCCTTTGTATTTCATCTTATCAACAGGTTGAAGACGTTAATCTACGAAACAGATCTTATGCATCATTGTATATAAAACCGTTTCAGTTTTAAGGTAAGGAGATGTAGGTTTTACTTGATTCTGGAGACAATTAGACCAGTAAATGAACAGTTAAAATTTTGCTGGGAATGTCGCAAAAACGACGCGTAAACATCGAAAGAAATGCATTAAATAAAATCCTTTTTAGCACAGTGATCGTATTTCACAGAAAAAAGTCAATCCTTTTTCTCCTTTCTCAGCTAAAAACAAACCTTTTTTTAAAACGCAATTTTTGACAAATTTTTTGGCTCTTTGAGACTTCAAATAAACTCACCAAGAAACATCAAACTCAAATCAAAACTCAGCTGTCCCTAACATACATACTCGCAAATAATTATTGGACTTGTAAATATGTTTCTAATAGCAACTAAGCAATAAATATAAATATTCATAATTATTTTGGTAGGCGACATTGTAAATTTTAAATAACCGTTCTCTCTCTGTAGTTTCATTGTTTTGTTCCAACCCATTTGAAATTGTCAATTCTACTTTGTTTACTATGCTTCTGATACAACTAAATTACTAAAAATATATTTCAAAATTTTAACTAAAAAATTCTAAATCTAAATTCAAAAATATTAATTTTTGAAAATTCTGTAAAACATTTTCCAAAATTAAAAAAAAAAAAATCCTTTGTAAAAATATTTGAAAACGACATCAAAGTAAAAAAAAAACACCCACACATCACCCTGTATATAAAACCAGTGAGATTGTTGTTTTGTAAAAAGAAAATTTTACGTTCCGTTACATGAGTTTCTGTAAAAAAATTTGCAATTATGTGAGTTTATTTACAAATATACATATCAATATAAATATAATCATGATTTTTTGCATTTAGTTTGGTTTTTGTTTGTGTAATTACCAACAAAAAAATACAAATAATTAAAATTTTAACAAAAAACAAATTATTAAAACTTCAAATGGCTCAGCAAGAAACCAAAAATTACAAAAACAAACAAATATTTACTCAATATGTGTAAAAAACGCTATTTTGTGTTGTTCAATGTCAGTTTGGAGTTGAATTTATTCAAATAATAAGTTAGTTAATTAATAAAAAATTGTTAAAGCGAGTTTTTTCCAAAATTTCTTAAACAACTTTTTGCTGCTTGCAATTTGTTGCTGCAACCAGTTCGTTTTTTCTCATATATATAAATACATTTTTTATAAATAACTTGCGTTCGTAAGTGAAATATTGATTTGATTAAAGAAATATTTATTATCCACAAATAAATTGGTTGGTTGTGTTATTGCATAGTGTTGCTTTTCGGAATTGGTATTGAGCTGCGAGTTATTAATATTATGTGTAATATATTCAAAGTAAATTAGTTTAGTGTGCAGTTTACTTAATAAAAATATGTACAATATTTCTATTTATTTATGCTTTTAGTGTAAGCGATAAAAAGTGTTTGTGAAAGCTTAAAATCAAGTAAACTAAATGAAAGCTATATAAAAACGATCATATACATAGGTAAAGTCTTAAAAAGGCTTTCATGTTATATAGGAAGTATATTTGCTCATTTTCGTTGTTAGTACCAAAACTTTTGGTGGAATTTTCGCAGTAAAAGTTGAATAAAAATTTTGCAGAAAAGCAGGAATGCAACTAAAAAGCTTTTGACAGTATATATGAAATATTCCCACATGTTTTTGATTTTATAGATAGTAAATGCTAAAACTTGTTTACAGAATTTTCAGATCGAAAGCTTTAAGGGGTTTTAAAAACCGTAGAAAAGCTCTTTCAAATTTGGTGACAATTTATATGAAATATTGCTACATGCCATCAATGCCAAATCTTCGTTTGTAAAATTTTGGTAGGGGAAACTATTTAAAAGCTTTGAAAACTCTATAGAAATATATGAAAGCTATGGACAAAATTTAAAAAAATATAAGAAATGAAATGGTTGTTAATATTTGACAGCAAAAGCCTAATAAATGCTTCGAAAGCTCACTATAAAAAAACAAAAATATCTCAAAAAGCTATTCCAATTATATATAGTATATACCGATACAATTCATTTAAAAATACTAAAACCTATTTGCGAAATTTTCACTGTGAAAGCTGAAAACACTTCGAAAGCTCTAATGGCAATATCAACAAGCTTTTTGAAAGCTTCGAATTATCTTGCATAACTACTTAAATTTTCTCAGATTTCATGTGATTCACAACTTCAAAGCTTTATAATCCTAACATTCAATTTTAATTTATTTGCTCCCCTATAGATTTCCAGTTAAAAAATTCTTTCAAATTTCTCTAATTCCAAATGAGCGCTTTTGTGGCGATTTTTTTTTTTTTTTGCATTTTCTACTTACTTTGGCTATCTGCTGAGTTTTTCTATCAAATCTTTCTGTCTTCTCAGACAGTAGTTCCAAATTTCTGGCAGAATATATTACAGTCAACGAAAGTGACGATATTAAAAGATTAATTTTTTCAGTCCATTAAATTGAAAGCATACCTTGCATTTGTTATAAAAAATTGTTTAGTACAAAGCTAAAGCACACTCGGTGAAAGCTTCAATAAGTTCTATTAAAAATGTTTAAAAGAAAGTAAGCTCAGCATTTGTTATGAAAAAATATTTACTACAAGGCTTTCATCCTTAAATTCATTAAGTGAAAGCTTCAATTGTTTGGTTTAAATATCAAGCTTCACACTTATCTTACAGTCTTTTAAACTGATAATAAACCCTGAATCCAGTAAAAGAATGTATTTTGGACAAAGCTTTCGACCTTAAGCTCAGCTAGTGAAAGTTTAAATTAGCTCTATTTAAAAAGATTTAAAAGAAAGAAAGTCTAGCTTTTGATAAAAAAAAAATCTATTTTGTACAAGCTTTCGACCTAAAGATCATCTAGTCAAAGTTTCCATTCTTTCATTTAAACTTCAAGTTTATATTATTTTTCAGTTTATTAAATTTAAGTATCAAAATTTATTTAGATCAAAGCTTTCACACTAAAGCTTATTCAGTAAAAGCTTCAATTAGTTATATTAAATAATGTTAAGATAAAGTGAACCCGTAATTCAGTATGACACTTTATTTAGTACAAAGCTTTTATCCAAAATTTCATCAAGTGAAAGCTTCAATAGTATAATTTAAACAAGTTATCGACATCTTCGACATCTTTAGACAGATACATATAGGCTTTGCAGATAGTATTTAACATACGAAAGAAACTTTGTGCTCGTAGAAATATTTCATAAAAAGCTTTCCTATACAAACCCCTCGGAATAAGGTTTCAGTAGAAAAATAAAAATTTAACACAATCCGAAAGCTTACTGATAGCATTCAGCTAGCTACAATGCAAAAACTATTAGATGAAATTTTTTAAAATTTTTTGTATTCGAAAACTTTCACAAATGCTTTCGCAAAAATAACTTTTACAATAAACTTATTATATATGTATTTTATAAATAATTTTTATTTCACTTTATACCATGAAAGCTTTTCGTACATATTTGATGAAGTTTTTAGTTCCAATTTACTATTTTTAAACAACAAAACTTATGCTACGTATATACTTAAGAAGCTTTTACACTTAATTCTAAATAATTCTACTCTTGAACTGTGCAGTTCTTAATTTAGTGAGTATTACTTTTTGAGAAGACAACTTTTCCACTCGCTTGGCATATCTGCATTTGAGCGAGCGTTAAAGTTTCATAATATTTTGTCGCACATATTCTCTTTTTACTATAGAGCGGGTCACTAAAAAGCTCCGCATTTTATAGTTTATAGTACCAAAGCTGACACAAGTGCTTCGCTATGTCATAAATACGGTAGAGCGGAAGTTCAACTGGAATAAAAAATAAACATAAACTTGATAAGTGTTGACGTTGCGTTAAAGTTCCAAAACAACTACTCAAAGTTAGTTGTCAAGTGGTGGAACACAAAGTGTGCTGCAAAATAACCGTAAACAAGAAAAATAATTTCTAAGTAAATTCTAAGTGATGATAAAAAATATATTTGTAATGATGGACTTTCTTAAAAAAATATATTGAAAAAGAAGATCAACTTTTCATTTAAAGAGTTTATAGTTTATTCACATAGTCGCCTCAAAACGGACAACTAGCATTCCTTGTACCGTTTGGCCCTATGGCATATATTCATGAACCACACCACGGCAATCATATAGAGATATTAAGTGATGGATTTTCATCGAACTGAAGTATTTTCGACTGACCACGACAAAAACTTTTTCAAGCATCTCCTTTTCAATCTCTACTCTAGATCGTTTTTCCGAAAGATTCACGTATTTGGTGCGGCTATAGCATTGATTAACCAAAATGCTTGTGGGAAGTTTTCAATGATTTTCACAAACAAAAAATTTCAAGGAAATTCATTTTTCAATATTTTTGTTTTGGTTAAAATCTTCATATAAACTTTTAACCGGGTAAAAAAAGAACAGCCAAAAACACTCGAATAGACAGACTAAAATCAAACTCCACACTGCAATTTAAATGGATTTTTCCGAATTACGAAGAGGTGGTGTGTGTTTATCCTCTTGTTATGGTTTTTTTCCATGCTTTCGTCTGGCCATATTCTACAAAGAAGGTGACGGCTGATCCTTATCAGTTTTTCGCCGCCGTATTTGAATAGCTCGGCCGGCAATACATCGTCCCCGCCACTTTATTGTTCTTCAGATGGGTGATTACTATTCGAACTTCTTCATGGTCGGCCAATAGAACGTCCGCCAATCGTCATCGATTTCGGAATCGGGTTCACTATCTTCTAATGTTATGCTTTCACTGTCCTTCAGCAGCGGGAGAAGTGTTCCCTCCATAATTACAGTATGCTCTTTTGGGCAGCAGTCACTAGATAACCTCGAAGGGTTCTGCAATAGTTTGTTCATGTCTTGAAACCTGTCGTTAGTCGCCACATCTTTTCGTAGAATTTTCGAGCATTACCCCTGTCGGCCAGCTTGTCAAGCTCTTTGTACTCACGCATTTCACTCTCTCTCTTTATACCCCGAACAGGCTATATTAAGTTTGTCACGAAGTTTATAACACCCAGAAGGAAGCGTCGGAGACCCTATAAAGTATATATATAAATTATCAATATGTTGAGCTGAGTCGATTTAACCATGTCCGTCTGTCTGTCTGTATATATACGAACTAGTCCCTCAGTTTTTAAGATATCGCTTTGAAATTTTGCTAACGTCACAGGTTATTTTCTAAGATAATAATGTAATCTCCGAAAAAAATTTTCAGATCGGATTACTATAGCATATAGTTACCACACAAACTGAACACATAGTTACTGAAAGAAATGCACCTATGAAGGGTATATTAGCTTCGGTGCAGCCAAAGTTAAGGTTTTTTTCTTTTTTTTGTCTGCAAATGCGTCTTGCTTTCCTCTTTAACTCTCTCTATCCTATCCCGCACTTATTGTGGTGATAGTTACGTTGCGAAGTAAACAGTCTGATCGAAATTTCTTATTTCGAAATATAATTTTTCGCTCTTAGACGATTTCAACGAGGGATGGGTGTTATATTCTATAAAGTTAATTAATATTATTAAGTATGAAATTTAGGATAAATATTTATCATTAGTCCTTTCTATGTATTTCTTCTATTGTAGGAAATATTTAATATTTAACTAAAGCTTCTTTCGAAAATGCAATTGAAACTTACTTGGCTCTCCTGGCAAACTTGGTTCATTTCAGCAAACTCTTGGCAAACCAAGAGATGCACAAATAAACCTAACATGTACCTATATATCGTAGCAAATCTATGCGGTTACCCCAATCAGGACAAGCAGTAATTTATGATAATTAACTCACTAATTCTACCCAAAAACAAAAAATAAATAAATCAGTAAACAAGTTTTGCCTCCGCCTTCTAATTGGTGTAAGTAGCTTTTCCAGATGAAAAGTCAAAGGTTGCATAAACAAGGTTAAAGGTCAGCCATTCAGTATGAGATCGAATATTTTTGCATAGCTAAAAGAGGTAAAGTGAGTTGATGTCCGCTGGTAGCGGCAAAAGAGAAAGAGAATATTAAGTAAAAACGGAATGTTAAGTGTATTGCGAATTCTAAAAGAAAACTGGACTGCAAATTTTCGAAAGCTCAAACCAATGAAGCAGCATTTTTGTTAAATAAACAATAAAATAAAATGATTGCAGAGAATAAAAATACATTCGCCGAAATAAATTATACACTCAAAATTATATTTTGAGCATAGTTAGCACCTAAACATATTTGTGAAATGCTCTCAGCAAAAATTTATTGAAAGCTGGACAGAAAATACAGAAAAACTCTGAAAAGTGTTTAATATTATATGTGAAAAATTGCTTAATGCTTTCAATGTAAGCCCCAAAATTTGTTTTATGGAATTTCCACAGCGAAAGCTGAATAAAAGCTTCGAAAGGAAACCTATTAAAATATATTTGAAAATAAATGTGAAATTAATTCGCATATATTCAATGCCCGCCCAATAGAATGGATATCAAAATTTAACAGCGAATTGACATGATAATTCAACAAAAACTCTCTAGAAAATATAGAAAAGCTTTTTAAAAGCTTTTCGGGTAATATATAAAAACATTAAATGACGGCTCTACTGGGGGGATATGAAAATTTGACAGTGAATCTGAATGCAAACTCTTGAAAACTCTCTAGAAAATATAGGAAAGCTTTTTAAAAGCTTTTCGGATAATGTATAAAATACGTTCAATGACGGCTCCAAGGGAGAATATGAAAATTTTACATCGAATATGAATGAAAGTCTTAAAAATATATGAAAGCTTTTGAAAGGCTTTTCGGATTATATATAACGGTCATTCAGTGACGGCTTCAAGGCAGGAATGTGAAATTTTGACAGCTTATCTGAGTGAAAAGTATTAAAACTCTCTAAAAAATATAGGAAAGCTCTTAAAAAGCTTTTAAAGTTATTTATAAAATAAACTTTGATCTTTCAGATAGGAACAACAAATCATACTAGTGAAATGGCAGAAAAAGCTAAACAAAAGCTTCGAAAGCTTTCCAGTTTAAATATAAACAAAACTTCTTATTTTTTCCGTATATCAAGTTACTCAAAACTTAAGAAAGTTTTGATATAATTTTCGATTTATAATATAACTATATAAATAGAGATGAAAAATTAAAAAAAGTGCATAACTCTACAAAGCCTCAAAAAAATTAAGTCCAAAATCTTTCTCCAAAAGATATAGGGTTACATTTTCTGCACGCTAAAATCGTTTCAAAGACTTTTATGCTAAAAATGTTCATCTCAAGGAATTGGGACAATATAAACTGGCGCTCAGAAGGGTTATATAAGTACAAAAAATAGAAAGAAGCAAATCCGAACACCTCCATATATATTTCTTCTGAAGTTTTAAACTTTGTCTTTCAAGTTTATGTATGTAAGTACAAGAATTAGTAAAACACAAATTTTGGACACTCTAAATGATATTTATTAAGTATAAGTAAGTATAAGTATTAAAATTTTCTGAGTTAATTTAATTTAATTAATTTTATTTTCATGCTAGAATATAAATTTTTTGACAAGTCTCCAAGCAAGTCAGAGCAACAAAAAGTTCGTTAAAATTTTTTGCACAACAGACCCTGGGAGGATGTTAGTTATATTTTTATTCAAATATATAAATCTCTACACAACTCTCCCAAAAAGTCAACTAGAAAACTAGAACTAGAAAAAAATTAAAAATGTTTGTACTTGCTTTGTTCAAAAATAAAAAATCTTAATTCGACATCGAGGTACTAAACGTTAAAAATTTTTATTATTTGTTTTATGATCCAGATAGTTACCAATATCAAATTAATAATTCCAAAATAAATGTCTCCGAAATTTTTTTAATTCAGCTTTCATATATTGGAAGATAAATAAACTTTTATTTTCTTAGCAATTGATGCCACCACCAACTAATAGAAGATAATCCATTGCAAGCAATAGAATAAATTCTTACAAATTGGTGTGTCTAGAATATCGTTGATACACACACTCATTGATATGGTATATACAAATATATATGCATACACCAAGTTACAAATACTATTCGCTGATAGAACGGTATAATACTATTTGCAACCAATCAATGGTAGTGACCGATTTTTTCTTGAGCTTTCGATTTCACTTATTTCCTTCTCTAATTTGCTACTCACTGAGAATGTGTGGAAAAAATTCAGTAACGCTGCCAAATTCAATCTGAACTAACCCACTTCACTTCCTTCAAACGATTGCAATTTCAATTTCAATGAAAAATTGTTCAACTATTTTACGCTCAGCAAAAAAATCAAAGATTGCAGCAAGCGCGCAATGCGGTCACAGTGTAGTACGTAGATATGTGTGAGCACAACAGAGAGCTTGCTACAAACCTTGCTGTGCGCTGCAGTTCAGCAATTTATTGGCAACAACTTTATGTTTCATTACACTACCTTGGCCAATCACCGAGCGACGAGCTAGTAGTATGGACAGACGTATTTCCATTTTCATTTGCTTCCTGCGCTTAATCCGCATACATTTACACATACAAGTGTATGCATTGGAGTATATCAATATCTTATGCCACTCACGCGCTTTCACACTTGCCTCACTCTATTGTTGGATAATTGTACGAGTGCTTTTTTTATCTGCCTTTGGCATTTAGTAAATTTGAAGGCAGTTCTATGCACTTTGGAGTATTTGTGCGTGTGTAAGCTTTAAGATATATATTTCAACAGCTAGCCTGTGTGCTGGTCATTGATTGTCGGCACTCGTGCAGCATTGCGCCTGCTTATACTTTCCTTTAGCACTCGACAACAAGTGTTCTGAGACTGTGGAGAGCAGCTGTTTCTGAAGGTTGGCTCCACACTTTTCCCGCAAATAAATTTTAAAGTACAATCAAGTGTTTGAGAAATGTATATGTACATATGTGTCTATGTCTGTGGCAGCAAGATTTAAATTGCAAATTTACATTTCATGTATGAGGTTTCTTAGCACTTTGTTGAACTTGTAGTTGTTTATTTACTTAAAGTTAGTTGCAATCTTACTAAAAATTTTAATCGTGGGAGTTGTATGTTATATCGTGCTCAAATAATTTTAAAACTTCAAATGAAAACTTTTTTTGAAAACTCTACAAAGTCTCCAAAAATGTTTCGATTATATTTTCGTTAGATGATATAGCTTGATAATAAGTGTGCTGAAAATAATTCAAAGTTTAAGAAGTTAGAACTCTCCAAAGTCTCCAAAAATATATATGTAGATATAATGAGTAACACATCTCGTAATTAATATTAATTATATAATAACCAAACCAAGCCTGCTTTAAAAAGTCTCCATTTTTTTCGCTGTGTTTTGGTTCAATAAACCTACATATGCAACTTAATACATTTAGTATGTATAAACATTTACTGTACTAAAACTGACTAAAATGACTTTTTGATTTTTCCAAAGTTTTCAAAAACTTTGTATTACCCAACGTGAATAACTATTTTTATGTTCTTTTTTTAATTCTCATAAGTCTACAAAATTAACTTCTGTAAGCGCTTAACAAACAACGGAAAAATAATATAGAGAAGCGTCTTTCATTTGCATTCGCATTTATTTTGGTTAAAATCCGTATTTAACAAAAACTATAATCTTTATTTGGGTTTAGTGTATATTTTATTAAATTATTATAAATAAATCATTCCATTGTCACATGGTATCCACACAACAAAGTTGTAATGTTATTAATTAAACTGATTTGGAAAACTTCCAAGCAGAAGTTAGTTAAACACTTTTAACTAAAATAGCAATTTCTGAACAACTCTCCAAAGAAATCAGAGCACCAAAAAATTCAAAATCAAAATTTTTTGCACAACAGACCCTGGAAGAGTATTAATTGCAATTTTTACAAAAATATAAATCTCTACACAACTCTCCAAAAAGTCAAAGCACTGAAAACAAAAATATAAGATTATGCACAACAGACCCTGAAATAGGGTTTATTGTACTTTTATTCCAAAATATAAATTTCAACACATCTCTCCAAAAAATCAAAGCACTGAAAAATATTAAATATTTACGCTCTACAGGGAATGACGTAAATTGTATTTTTGGGCCGAAGTAGAATCAAATCTTACAAAATGGCATATAGTATGTATGTATACATACATACAAAGTCTACAATGTTTTGTTTTCATTGGATTTCACCTACACTTAGATAGAAACTATTTATAATGCAATCCAAATATAACATTTTAATTAAATTTCAAAAAGTCTCCAAAGTCTCCAAAAATTAAGTTTTTATAAAATACTTTATGCATAACATTTTTAATAACTTTAATCTATGTACACTTTAATATATGACAAATTTGCAGAATTTTCCATAACATGTACTCCAATATTCCTACAAATAAACATTAAAGGCAATCAAGCCTTTAAAGCTGCTTTAACGTCTTCATTTCTTGTTACTAATCTGTTAATCGTTTTGTGTAACATAACAATTCTCCAACGCAGCCAAGCATGCACAGCAAATAGTACATTCTTGTTGAGTAAGCTAATAAGCTTAACTAAGTGTCCAGTCAAAGTATGTGAGGGTATTTGTGTAGAAGAAAGGATGTAGCATGAAATTTATCCAATGCTTTGGCGACATGTCTGTAGTTGCACGTGTCTTGTTAGGCATAACATCTTGTTAGGCGCCGTACAGCAGCGGCCATACCATGCACACACATTTAAATGTACCCATACAACCAAGTCTGCCGTACAAAGGTTGTGCCTGAACTTACGTTACGCTTGCTGAATAACTAAGAAATTCACAAGTAACTGAGCCTAAAAGCCTTATAGCAAAATGCAGTAAAAATAGTGCGAGAAAGCAGGAGAAACTTCTTAACTGGTTTTGTTGAGTGAGCATTGGGACGTGAATTCATATTTTGTTTATCCACTTGTTAGGTAACTGTGACTGGCTGACGGCTCACAGTTGCCAATTGGTAAGTGTACAATGTACAGCGCTAAGTATTACATAACTTGACGGTAGTTTGAGAAGTCAGAACTGGAGTGGCCCATTTATTGTTTACATAATAAAAAATTTAACGAGTTGGAGAAGAGTATCTCTGAAAAACCTACAATTTTAGCTTAAAAGCTCAGAATTTTTTCGTTATAAATGTGGCTGGTAGACGGAAAACATACTAGTTTAGATAAGTACATACATACAAGTACATATGTATTTTGGATAAAGGCTAACTCATAATCTTAAAGCTTTATAAAATATACAATTTTTATTCTTATATTCAAGAAAAAAAAATACTTAGCCAATTATTTCTCCGGCTAAATGAAATGAGAATTTGCCTTTTCCCTGTATGCGAATATTTTATTACAATTTTGTAGCAATATTTTGAAAATTTCTACAAATTTCAAAAATGTCAAAGTTGTTTATGACTAAAGAGTGAAAAAAGGAAGTGAGTACAATACAAATTTCCAAAACTGTAAAAAGTCTCCAAAGAGAAAACAGGGGTCTGAAATAATGATTTGAGCATTAAAATAGCTGTAGCAAACAAAATGTACAAAAGATGTAGATAACTGAAACTCTACAAACTCTCCAAGCAAAAAAAAAATAGTCTGAAATAATTCTTGGTATTTTAAAACCAGTACAGCAAACAAATTGTATATATTAAAATACAAAACCGCAACTCTACAAAGTCTCCAGAACTTTTTGTAGCGTAAGTTTAAGATTTATTTTAAATAAAACGTAAGCTAGTTAGTTTTCTTTCAATAAAGTTATATTTTTAACTCTCCAAAATGTGCAAATTAATATTTCGTAGAAAAACAAGGGGAAATATATGGAAATTTGAAAATATGAATGAAAACAGCGAATAAACACTTCATCTCACTTAAAGCTTAGTTGTTTGCACTCGACATTACGCAAAATTAATTACTTTAGATCGAAGCAGTACTGAGACTTCCTTTACACAGTTGAACTAACATAAATTTTTTGTAGCGAGCAAAAACAAGATTTTGTTCTCTTTGATTAATGAGTTTCCTCGACGTTTAATTATTTTAACTGCTCACAACCTTCAATTAACTTCACTAAAAGTAAAAATATAAACTCAGGTAGATATATAACTCGATATATTACGCTTCATCTGTCATTCTTTCAACGCACAGCTTAATTGAAATTTTGTACCTGGAAAACTAATAAACCGTAACAAAGCAGAAACTTTGTATGTGAGTGTAAATACATAAATCTTAAGTGTTGCGTCCCTACCATAAATATATTTTCTTACAAATATCCGCAACAGGAAGCAAATTTCGACACTTTGGAAGCATACGCATGAAAACCTTCCATCAACACTCACGCTACTTTGACCAGTATACGGACGTCCGAAAATGAAGTCCTTAAATCCCGCATGAAAGTTGAGTTTACGTGCCCAACGAGGCGTGTAATACCCTTTTTTGCTGGCCTCCACCAACACTTCGGCTATTAACTTTTTGCTGTCAGTAAATTTTTTACCGTTATTACACTGGAATTTTACCGCCACTGAGGTGAATGTACCCTTAAGGAGAAGCAGCAACAAACACCCCACATACAACTGACATGTGTCAGTTGCAGCAGTTTGAAGGGATACTTTGACCATAGCTTTTGCAACAATTTATGTTGCTTTAAAATAACTTTTTGTTGTGACGAGGCGGAAATCATTCTCAATTTTGCGTTTATGACGTCAAAACGTCAATGTGCACAAATTGTAGGTATGTGTTTGTGTAGAAATTGTGGTTTTGTGGCAAAAGGTTTCGTGCAAAAAGCGCAAGCAAACGTAAACACAATTCTCCCAAAGCCGCCATGAATATAGCCATATTAAAAGTCTATTTTTAGGCGCAATGAAATTGCGTAGACTACCAGTGGTTGTAGTGGCGTAATTGTGTGTTTCAGTTGGCCTATTAGACAGGTGTTTTCTTTAATGTTGCTAAAAATAAAAGTTAAGCGTCATGTGAAATTAATTTTAGCTTTAAACATTAAGCACGTGTATATAAAAATAATTGTAAAGATAAAAAGTAAATTGATGTCAGTTAAATGCGAGATTTCACACTGTTACGTGGAAAATCAGTATTGTCATTCGCTTACATTTATTTATTTATAGCGATGTTTCGTTTGCACGGCTAGCAAGTTTTTTAATCATATTATAAATAAAGGAAAAAGAGCGAGTTTTTTTTAGGAAAATTGCAAAATTTTGTCTTCTGCTCGATGTACATATATATTTGTGATTACTAAATATTATCGGAAATCAACTGCCTTAAAAAACTCTCCAAAGTGTCACTT
This sequence comes from Bactrocera dorsalis, assembly GCF_023373825.1. NCBI lineage: Eukaryota > Metazoa > Arthropoda > Insecta > Diptera > Tephritidae > Bactrocera > Bactrocera dorsalis. Next base: position 31,424,900 of record NC_064303.1, on the reverse strand, counting down.
TATATATAGATCTTCAAGCATCTTTGAATAGCAACAAAAAACAACTTAATTTGAGAACTATCCAAAGTCTCCAAACTTTTTTAATCCCAAGTTTTATAACTTAATTTGTGAACTCTCCAAAGTCTCCAAACTTTTTTAAACCCAAGTTTTACGACTTATTTTGGAACTATCCGAAGTCTCCAAACTTGTTTAAACCCAAGTTTTATAACTTAATTTGAGAACTATCCAAAGTCTCCAAACTTTTATAAACCCAAGTTTTACGACTTAATTTGAGAACTCTCCAAAGTCTCAAAATTTTTTTAAACCCAAGTTTTACGACTTAATTTGTGAACTATCCAAAGTCTCCAAACTTTTCTGAAACCTAAGTTATACAAATTGGCACAGCATTTATAAAGATTTTGTGAATATCATTTAAACAACTTTTATAAACCAGCAACAATAAGTTGTATGTAACTCTAAAAATTCTTCAAATTATTAAACAAGCGTAAGACAAAAGAAAATATATTTCTGATACTAGTATGGGAGCGGAAGGTTATCATCGAAATACAGCTCACTAAATAATATTTGTATGGTATGTTAAAGGCAAGGTTGTGATATTAGGTCTCTTCAAATTTAGTACTCCCTGAAAAAAGTGAGACTTTTCTAGCTGGAAAGGAAAACGTTCAAAGGATGACATATTAAAACTGTCACTTAACTTTAGGTATGCTGATAGAGCAAATAGTTTGTGAGAGTTTTAGAGCCATGTCAGACTATTTGTCCTCCAGTCCATCTGTATATCCGCGAATTGGTACCTCAGGTTTTGAGATTGCTATCTGGATTTTGTACACATCTTTTACTCTCCAAAAACTGCTCATTTTGCGAAAACGTCTATATCGGACCACTATAGCATTTAGTGTGAAGGTATCTACCCATTTACTTAAGGACTATGTGATCTCAGTATAATTGATAAATCACCTCCTCTTGGTGATTACTAAGACGAATATCATTCAATAAGTTTTTTTATTAGCAATCGCCCATCGACAAGGAATTCTAATTGTTCGCGGTAATTTTTGACTAAACCAAAACTTTCCACTTTCTGTTCTAGTAAATAACAAGCCGAAGTCCATCACTAAAGTTGTCAAAAAATATTTCAGTAAGACGAAATGTATGAATAGATATCTCTTGGTGTCAACTGAACCAAAAAAAATATATATATTCAGTTATTAATAGTTTCAAAACATAATTATAAGTTTTTAACATTTCCAATACAAATACTTCCAGAATACTCTAAAAAATCACCCTTTACACGCATTCCTTTCAATCAGCTTAAAACACGTCTCATTTGAGGAAATATATGTTTGATGCGCCATAATACTCCCCGCGGTAAAACCCCACGTCATTTGAAACCCAGGTTAAACGAGCTTAAAGCAACAACAACAATAACAAATATGATTGTCAGTGAAATCTCTCGCATTACAACTCGGTAGCCACAACTCAGCCAACACGACAGGAACAATAAATTTTTCAACTGTCATTTTAGAGTGCAACAGCTGACAGGAGCAGCTTGTGCGCCTGAGATGAGTTGAACAATGTCCAAAAATAAAATTAAAAACCAAAATTAACAACTACAACAACAGCAGTAATGATGTAAGTGAAATTTACAACAGTAAACGGTGTGTGGGTGGGAGAGTAAATGAATGGCTGCAAAGTCACTGGCACAAGCGAGCGAGTACATATAGATATGTGCACCTGTATAAGTATTGCTATGCATATGCATTGGTATACATATGTGTATGTAGTTGTGTGCACCCAGCAAGCATATACTGCATATCGAAAGATATATGCCTGCTGATATGTGCCTTTGGTAATTATTTATGTACGAGCAACGGGTGTTTGCATTAAAACGCTTGCGGCGATTGTAACGGAAATTCCCATATGTTACATTCATCACTCATTAGAACGTCAAGTACACCGGTGGCAAAGTAACACGTCACTCTCGGCTTTGTTGGCTGCTGGAGAGTAACGTTTTTACTTCTTTGTTTTACTTTTCATAGCTATTGTTGTTGTTGTTGTTGTTGTGAGTGACGACAACTGGTCATTGACTAGGGTACACGATGTCAGCTCTCCCAACATCCCAGTGGCAAAGTGAGGCTAGTTATATAGTGCTTATATATGTACTTTTGTATACACACACCCCCAAACTTATGGAGATTATCTCCTTTGCGGCAGGCCCTTAATGTTGTTTTGTTTCTTTTGGATACTTTTCTGGTATTTATTTTTAAAAAAATTATATCCGGGAAGATTAACTTCTTACCATGCCTGATCAGAGGTGGACCTATTGTATCGAATTTCCGTACCGATTTCCGCAAAATTCAGTGCAAGTTCAGCTAATAAAGATAGACAAAGTCAAGCCTTTGAGTTCTGACAACGTGAACAAATTTTTGCTTCAAATGGTTGATCGACGAAAAACTCGGAAATCTTTGCTCCTATGTAAATGACTAACAAATAGTCATTGACATCAAAAGTGATGTCAAATCATACTAAATGATATCCAAAATATACCCACCTAAATGAAGAAAACCTATGTATGTATTGAATTGAATCTTCTGACATTCATCTTTACTTATCCTTATACATTCCCAAAACAGGGGACTTCAAAACTCTATCAATCATCCGGCACACTAAGAACTGTATTATAAGATTGATGGAAGACCTTGTCATGAATCTCTTGTCCTAATGGCAACGCTCTGTAATACTCGTGGACTAAAAATACAAAGAAAAAGAAAAGACCAAATCGGTTTCCCTACAGAACACCAAAAATACCTAAAATATAGCAAAATCTCAGCAAACAACTTGAACGAATGTGAAAGCTCTTGCTCTAATTATGTAGTTTTAGAGGTTATGAAGGACAAGGTGACAACAATTTTAACTACTCTCAAATATTGCTCATATGGAGCTAAAAATAAAGAATATATCTTATTATTAATTCGGTTTCATGGTTCAAGTAAAGAAAATAATGTATAGTGAAAGATCCGCCGAACAACACAAAGGTGTGTGAAAGCCCACGCTATAAATATATAGTCCAGGAAATTTAGTAAGCAAAGCGGCTTAAATTATTGAATCTTTAGAATATTTTACTAGAACCATAACCTTTTTAAAGTGAAACGTTTTCTTTTCTCTTGTTATACCTCACGTTAATATAGCGCAATTGGAAAAAAACCTCACCATGAAGCTCTTGTCCTTAATCCTAAACACTTTTTGGCAAAAACTATGGAAAGGAAAATTTGCGTAGGATGAACTCGCTTTTACCACAACAAAACTGGGCTTTTAAAATTATAATGCCCAATCTTGTCCAGAGCTTTTATATATATGAAAGCTCTTACTGGAAAGTTATGGCAACCTGAATGTTTACTTCCCAAATATTATAAAATTGGTCTGAAGTAGGAGACTTTATCGTAGGAAGCTTTCGTTTTCATTAAAGTATCAAATAATAAACCGGTTAATATTTTGTTTTATTTTAAACTGTCAAGAGATATGGGGATATTACAAGATCTTTGCAGTTATCTATGAAATTGATCCGGTTTCAGTCTACTATAAATAAAACACTTTTTTCTACGCTTTGTTCACAACTTGTTTCTAGATTTAGTATCAGCTTGTGACAAAACATTCGTTTTTTAGCATATTATAAAAAAATCGTTGAAATATTAGGAGGATATTGATGATCCCTAGGTTAAGTTAGGTTAGGTCGTAGGGTTGATTCATAATCGATAGATCTCATCTGGACACATATTCTTATTTTGTTTTGCCCGTAAACTCCTAATAAGTGGATTACCAGATCCTCATAAATCGACAAAGTATTATAAGCGCCCCACAAATTCCACAGCCACTTTACTAACTTCGCCAAAGGTGTGTCAACCAAGATATTTCAATATCAATCTGGCAGAAGCCGAGCAGTAGAGGAGGTAGAGACGAGATGATTCCTTCGCCTTCCTCCATACAGTTTTGGCACAGAGCGTCCAACAAAATTTTTAGTCGCTTGTGAACCTTTTTAACAGTGTCCATTCAGAACGCCTACAATTGTAGCGAGATTAGCTTTGTTAAGAGCCTGTAGTTTGGAGGACCGCTTGCTGTTTTTTCTTGGCCATAAAGATCTCGCTGGCGCACAAATTCAAATGGTCAGAGCTTGCTAAGATCAATCTTGACGATATGTAATTAGTCAAAAGTTTTCTATCCAAAAATAAGGGTTTTTTTTATATTTCTTGCGAATGGAACTGCTTCTGAGTCAGATCGAAAATATAATATAATACTTGTAATAGGGCGGTGCAATATATGGGGAATATGGTAGTTAGGGTACGACTTCCCATTGAAGCGTTTCCAGATGGGTTTTAACGGGTTTAGCAACGTGGGGCAGAGCATTGTCGTATAGCAGAGACATGTTCTTTTGCCGGAAGTGACAATATCTTACTACTATCTCATAACTACAATACAAGCTGACCGATCAAACTCAAGTTATTGCATAGAAAGCTCCGTTTTTTTTTTGATCTTTTTGCCTGATTCATCAAAAAAATTAAGTTGAAATGGAAAGAGAAAGATAAAGAGAAATACTGAAGTTAATATAATATAGATATTAAATATAAACACTACAGATAGATACAAAGCAAAATTCTGTAAAAAAATATAATAAACATTGAGTTAATGAGACATAGCGCCTAAAATCGTGCAACAGCTTATTATATTTCGCTATTTAATTAGTGCAGTTGAGCAAGCTACACACGATTGCAGCCCAAAACTGTATTATTCATAGATATGCAGCATGTAGTGGTCGCTAAAATATAGAATATTCAAATAAAAAATGTATATAGGCACTAATGAGCGACTGGCATTGGCATAAAAATCACCATTTGATAGCATAGCTTAACTGACAGCTTATCACGCTGCAGTGGAAAATTCTAAAATAATTTTCATAAAATCACACAAAACTAAATGGCGGATTAATTATGTAGATATGCCAGGCAGGGAGATAGAAAAAATACAATACCGCGAATAATAATTTTCAAAGAAAAAATACGCTACAAATTTTAATTAAAAACACATAATAATCACACCACAACAAGACAACAAGCGAAGTAGGGGCTTATCGAATGCCTACTATAGCTGCAATGTGTCAGTTATAGTGCGATACTTAAGCGACTCTCCCGCGGTAATGGCCACTACGCGCCATTTGAGCCAGTCAGTAAAGTCTGTCATAAAGCCAGAGTGGCCGTAAAACACCGAAACTACGCAAAAATACATATGAACCATACATGTGTGTGTGTGAGAGTAATACCTTCGCACATATGCACCTCAACACACGCTCATACCCATATGTTTATGCTAATGAGCTTTTGTGTGGTGGCAATAAGCGCAAGCGAACGATTACTCATAAACCATTGCATACTGCGGGGCGCGTACTATGCGCAATTATGCGTAAATGCTGCGTAACTGCGCGCTAAATGATGAAATGCCAGCTCAAACACACATACACGCATGTGTATAAGTGTATTCTAGTATATAGCAGCATTAATATTGCATCGGTAGTCACACCACTCAAAGCAACAACAAATCAAGAGCGCCAACTGCCGCTAATGCTGTTGTAGCTGTGTGTAGATGAGCAGTTTGCAGAGTAAATATACATTTTGGTATCGTAATGAATCAATACGCAGCTTAACATATATCTTGGGTAAACTTTATGGCGTGTCGCCCACGTATGTGTGCGTATGCAGTTTAGTAATCATATAGCCTCAAATTGAAACTTTTCATCATTTTTATTGCACACTAAAAGTTCGTTCGAAACTTTAGCGTTTAATAGAGAAATATTAGTTCTCTGGGCGGGTTTTAAAAAATTAGGCAATCAAACTTAGGATAGTAATCAAAGAGAAAATTTAAAAAATGATCGATCGATATATTCTCCAAACAATTGATGTAGTTGAGACACAATATTGCATTAAATTTTAGTTTTAGTAAGACACAAACCACTTATTATGTACTTTAAGCTTGAATCTATTAGGCTTTAGGTTAGGTTAAGTTATATTGCAGTGTTGATGCACAGCACAGTTCAGCGGTTGGTCTGCTATGAACGCTAGCCCCGGAGATATTCAAAACTGCTGACTACCTCAAAGGGATTTCAAAGGTCAACGAAGCATTTTAAGCTTACCACAAATTCGTTCCTGCGACTAATATCAACCTCAGCCACTTCGCTAGGTTCGCTGAAGCTGTTTATATGAAAATATTTCAACCTCAGTGTTGCAAAAGATTGATAAAAGAGCAAGAAGTGCCGAAACGACTCCACCTCGCCTTAGTCCACACAGCTTTGGCAAAATAAATTCAATAAGATTTTTAATAATGTGAGACTATTATTTAATGTCCAATCTCCTATACTTCTGACGAAGGGAACTTTCCTATGACCAGAAGAATCTCGCAGCAGAACAAATACTGTACATCCACCAGCGCTTGCCGAGCTCACTAAAGGTTTGAACCTCCAGGCTTTCTCCCCAAGGGGACAACAGAATCTCGTTCTTGCATAATCCAAAGTTATTTAGTCAGACTTCATGTGAAGCTATATGACAGTGTCCCGTCTCCTATAATTTCGAACAAATAAACTTTGTTAAGGGCAAGAAGGTCAGAAATCAGAAGAATCCCGCAATCGAACAAATACTGGATATTAACCAGCGCTTCCCTTACTCATTAAAGCTTTGTACATATGGGATTTGGGCTCTAGAGTGTCGGTCTTGTCCAATCCAAACACTCTCGAAAGCACTAAATTTTAAAACAAACCATATTTGTATTCGTTTATTCAAGAAATTAGTTAACGATTATGCATTTCAAGAATAAGTTCCACCTCGAACTATGCCATCCGAAGTACAACAGCGTTCTCAAAAAGCTCTGTCTAACAGCAGGTTTCTTAACAAAATCATGTCGCTAAATCTTAAATAATATCCAGCCAATATTTGAGAATCAACGAGATGTAGGGAGTCAGAGCTTATGTTCATTTTTAGTTCGAATTCCCGGTTTCGACCATAAACAAATAATATCTTTTGAATGGTGGGCAATGGCGAAGTTGCTAATCAAGTTTTGGTATCAAAAACATTTTCAGATAATCAGCTTTCCTAAAATAAATAAAATAAGAAAATAAGCTTGATCATGGCTTCCGCAAAGTTGGATTTTAAACACTTTATAGTGATTGAGATATAAATGTCTTACTCATTCACACTCTACTCCGTACGAGATCTTCATGATTCTCAGACACTGTCACGGTAATTTGTTGAATGACCGGAGTGTCACGCTCGCAGTATGGAGTATGAACGAAATATAATTTATATTGTAAATATTTACTTGTTCGATTTATTACTCAGAAGGTGCCCTGTTCTGATATCATAGGATAAAGTGTAACTTATAAAAACTCATACAATAAATATTCTCTATAAGCATTCAACTGAAGAGCTTTCAGATTTACTGTACTAGAGTATTGAAAATGTTAAAACCTAATTCTCTTGGAATCGATCAGTTCAACCGTGTGCATTAACTACTTAAAATTCGTAATATTCTGAAAAATACTCAAATTTTCCATAATCCAAAATGGATTTGCACAGCACTGGATATAACACATCGTTTTCCAAATACTCCCTCATGTCATCCTCTTGCTATTTTTCTGATTTAATTTTTCCATTCAATATTTACTCGTGCGCTTACGCGGCGCCGTGCCACATGAAATCCACAAATCAACGCAAACACAACAAAATTTTATGAGTTATAAATTGCTGGGTTGCACACACACACAGTCACGGTTTTCGACACTTTCAGAATAGAGTAAATATTTGAGCATGCAATACGACTCGAAAAAAAGCAATTAATCACTGGAGAAGGCGGCATGTGTGGACCCACACCCACATACGCGCTGAAATAGTAATGAGGTTAGTAGGTTAAGCCAACGAAGTCTAGTGACCATGCTTTGATTATTACAGCTCAATGGCAGCTCGTGTTGGCGATTACATAATATTGCTGCTAAGAAGGTCATGTGGATAGCTAAATTAAAAATTTTCGTGAAATGAGGAGAGTAGTAAACATATGTACATATATCCACCACATTAAACTTTGAATCGCACTATTGACTAACAGAATAGTATTGACCGTTCGATTAGTGTTTTAGCTACACAATTTAGCTAAGTTGCCTTTTTATGGAAATTTATACGAGAAACAGCTTGGTAAAAGCATACTATATAAAACCAATTATGCGAATCCTCTTTACCAACTGATCAAATTTGACTCGGACTGGTCATTTAAACATTTTTAACTTTGAATAACATTTTCTCTTATGGCCGCAGAGGTAGTTAAAGCCATATCTTGCATCCATCATCCGTGCTTATGGCAAGATATCAGCGATGATCTTTTGATTAAAGGTGAGAAATAATCAAACTCATGTTTGTCCAGATCTAACCATATTCGCCGCTGCCAGTCAGGTTATTTGAATTTTTTATCAACGGCTTTTCACATAACCGCATTTTTCAGCCATTCTCTAGGACTTACGTGATTATAGCCGAGTTAACAACAGCGCGCCAGTCCTTTCTTCTTTTCGATACGCAGTGCCAATTGGATATTCCAAGCGAAGCCAGGTCCTTCTCCACTTGGTCCTTCCAACGGAGTGGAGGTCTTCCTCTTCCCCTGCTTCCCTCAGTGGGATTATTCTTTAAAAATGGTAACAACAAGGTACGTGTGGTGATTTTCGTTAGCTGATCAGCTGAGCTTTTTCTAATTCTCAACCTTCTTATAAAATAATCCAAAATCCCGTTATTAGAGGATTGAATTACCACATCCACATCTCCATGCACTTCTAACTATAGTATATTCTCAAAGCGATAAGATTATCAATAAGTTATTAAAGCTAACTTATGAAAATATCCAGATGTACTGGACTAAACGTTCCAGATCTTCCCAAATATATGGTATTATCCGGGAGTCATGCATATTTGGCCTAGCCGCTGATTCGACCTGTTTCAGACATGGTTTCTTGCATGTATGGTTATCTTAAAGAATCCATTTTTTTTAAACCAATCACAATCTAATGCATAAACGTCTTTTTTTAGAAGCTTTCACGGGACATTTCTGCTACACAAAATCTTGTTTGAATGCTTTTTGGCTTTGCAGTAAACCCCTACACCAACCTTCTCCTTAAGTTTTGACCCATCCGTAAAGAAGCTCTCTGCCCCTCTTCTCCAACGGCTTTTCACACCCATAACTCCCTCGACGGTATGGGGCAAAGAAGCAGCCGCCAGAGCTCGGTTTGTTGACTCCATAACCCAAGTGATCCGCTGTGAAGTCAAATTGTGTAAGGATTTCCGAGTGTTCAGACATGTGCTCTATTGAGAATCCAGACTCTGAGTCTGATAGCAACTTTCGCAGCCATACACCTTCCGATGATCTATGGGCACTATATGCAAGATGGCGTTAAGTGCCATGGTTGGGGTGAAGCTTGGAGCACCACAAATGCTGATGAGCGCCGGCCGTTAAACGCTCTCGAGTTTGTCTGAAAGTGTGGTCTTTTCTAGACCGCTCCACCATACGACTATACAGACTCCTTAGAACATAGTGGGCTTGATTATGGTCTCGTAGAGCCCGAGGACCACTTTTGGTGGTACCACCCCCTTTGCCAATGGCTTCTCTACAGCAGTATGAGGCAATCGATAATTTTTTTGCTCTCTCTTCGATATTCGATTTTAATCACAGCTTCTTATCCAGGATGGGCCCTTGATATTTCACTGTATCCGCCGGTTGTAGATGGATATCTCCCATTTGCGGCAGCGGTGTCACTGGGATCTTATCTCTTCTATTAAATAAAGCCATTTCGGTTTTATTTGGGTTGATGACGAGACCACTTCCGACTGCTCAATTTGTTACGATTTGTAGAGGAGTTATCAACAGGCGTGCTTATGTGGGCAGCTTTGTAGATGCTTCTTGTCAGGGATTCCGCAACATAGTCAATATCTGCCTCTGAGTGATGTTGGAGCCCACATTATTATCTAGCCATATGCGGTATTTTAAAATAATTGTCCCTTGTACAATCTGGGTTTGTACTTTCGTATTTACCTCAAGCATAACTGCGCCGTAGGCTGATCGTAGCTCCTAATAAGTGTTAGTGTGTACTTATCTTGGTCTAAAACCTTACGAGATACCAAAGTCAAGGACGTCTAAGATTTTTGTGAGGTCATTTGGCCAGTAAGGTGGCTCGACAACTAAATAACCGTCAATTTTTTGTTCCGAATTCATTTCAAATGTGTTCATCCTTTGGTATTTGCTAAAAACCCCCAGGTGTTTTTGTCCTTGGAGCCAAAACCAGCAATGAACTTGTTCATGATCTGTTCATACATTGCTTCAAGCCTTGGGATAAATTGTGTCGATGAGTGAAGTAATAGAAAATCATTTCAACATTCAAATACGTATAATTTCGAAATTTAAATACATACAGTTGCAACCATAAATTGGCACAAAATATTTGCTAACCAATAACAACATACAAAAAGTGATCCAGCGCAATGGAAATTTTCGCGTCACATAGCGGAGCTGCCTTTACATTTACGAGTTTAACGGTAAACAAGAATGCATGCCGACATAAATTTGCATATGTGACAGTTTTTTGCAATGCACACTACACATAAACATACAAACATATATATACGCATATGCATAGGTGTGATGGCACATAGCAGCTTTGCTTGAAAAATCACGGAGCAACAAAAAACAAAACAACAAAAACGAGTATATAGGTAAAAAACCGTGCAGTGACGCGAAATTGAATTGCAACAGGAGACAATTGCAATAACAACAACAACTTAATAATAGCAGCTTTGACCATAACGGCGTAGCGTGTTGATAATAGCAGCAACAGAAAACAACAAAAACTTAACAAAATTGTAGAAAAAATTCACAAAAACAAAAACGATAGCAACAACCAGTCAAGCGAAAAAAGTGCAAAAGTCAGTTGTTAGCTTTCGGTGTGGATGCGAATATGTGCTGGAAATGTGGGAAGAGCATAAGTGAAACAATTTTAGCGTTTCCGTTGATGCAGCAGCTTTATGATTTTTCATACCCTGTAAAGGATCTGACATTTAGCACAATTCCCTCTTCAAGAAGCTGTTTATTTGACGAAATCATCGGTTTAGGGGAACTATGGCATATAGCTGCTATACAAATTGACAAACTGACTGATCAAAAGCAAGTTCTTAAATGAAAAACTTTTTTATTGTCAAGATATCTACACAAAATCTATTTTGGATTATTGTGCAAAATAACGGTATATTTTCCGAAAGTATTGTTTAAATCGGTCCACTATACGATGTAGCTGCCATACAAACTGAAGGTTTGAGGCAAAGTTCTTGTGTGGAAAACTTTTTTATTTGACGTGATATCTTCATAAAATTTGGCAAGGATTATTTTCCAAGGTAGCGCTATAATTTCCAAACAAATTGTTCACATCGCACTACAAAATCATATAGCTGCCATAGAAACTGTGCAATCAAAATTAAAATAAAAATGTACTTGTACTCTTTTATGCTATAATAAATGCCGCTGTGAAGGGTATTACATCGAATTATAGCGTCGATGCAGCCAAATTTTAATTTTTTTGTTTTCTCTCTCTGCTATGTTTCGGTTTTTCTGCGTAACAATGTGTCAATAGAAAGTTATTTATTGCGCATACTGCATAAAAGGTCTCAATCAAACTATTAATTGGCTACTCAATCACGGCCGCATGAAGTGTGGCAGCTGCTGAACGCTGCATGAATATATACAAAATATAAAATATATAGAAAATCATTGTTTCTTGGTTTATAAGAAATCGCAATGTTTCCATGTATGCATAAGATAATACTAAAATCTACAAGCATACTTTTGGGGGCAATAAATATATGCACGTTTTGTTTAAATGTTCATATACACGCATATATATAAAAATATGTGCAAAAGTATTTATACGTACACACATATAGTATAAATATACTCCTTTACTCTACAACAAACACAAATGCTCTACCCACCATGGCGTATGAGTAACCATGTCACCAAGCTTACCCTAAAACACTTAACAACACCGTTTAGCTCTCACATACTTTTGCTTCTCGTCGCTGCATGCCACAGCAATTGGTCCGTACCTTTTATATATTGTTGTTGTTGCGTTTTACATTTTAGTGTCATAAAATTATTAAATCCATTCAATATTCAGCAGGTTACATGAAAATCTGAGCGTGTGTGTGGACAACTAATTGCTGTTACCCGCAGCGCGCCACTTAAACATTTAGTCCACACTCATAATGATTTTGTAATGGCATAATGGACACTTTTTCTATATTGAGGATGTGCTTTTATTCTGAAAAAAATTTGCATTTTTTATAAAAATTGCATTTGAAAAATTTTTTACATTCCGAAAGTAAGCATGAGCAGATCTTTTCCAATAGTCTGAATTAGTTCCATAGCTCTGAGTGAAATGTTCACAGAAATTATATATTTTTCTTTGAATGATATTGAAACACATGCCCCGTCAACTGCTAGTCAAGTACTCTGGGTGTTTGGATTCGTGATCCATTTCATATAAATTTTCATGTGATTTATATAGAGAAATATAAAGGCGAACATAACTCAAAGAATCTTAATACTTTCGACAAGAAATTTCACCAGGTTTCTCTCACTTGTACGATTCTGTCTATATATTTGATAGACGCCCACTAAAAATTTTCGACTTTTTCTGATCCCACCTTTAGTTTAAAACCCATTGCATTGTTATAAATACCTCATCAAGCACTTGATATGATGAAAGAACCTCATAATCTGATAGTAGAGAACAAATATCGGTTAAATTCACACCTAAACTTCTTTCGAAGTAATCCATACGCAGAAGTCGGATTAACTGATACTTAAGTCTTTAAAATTCCGAAGTTGCCAAGTGAGCTTCCGCTCTAACCAGCAAGTCCATAAAACTTCTAGTGGGTATCCTAACGGAAATTAAGACTATCCTAGCGCCTATACAAAGTCATATAGATTTAGAAGTAAACGAAAAGTCAAATGAGTTGACCCGCGGTCGTGAGCAGACAGGAACACAATTCTTCTAAGCTACCTTGCACACCTAGGATTTCTTGAAGCAATGAACCCTAACTTCTAAGGACTTTAGGATAGTGTTGATAGTGGACAGACAGAAAGTCTTATACTTTTACGAAATATGGACCTTGATGACAGTGTAAACGTCCCCGAAGGGCTTCTATTCCTAAGATACCACTATAAGAAAGTTGTTAAAATGGTAAAAAATTCTGCGGAATACAGAACAAGCGCGAAGACGATGACGATTTAAACATAAAACATTACCTTTGCGAATTCGTCTCAAAATGCTTGCCTTTCATCGGCCTTTTCAGGCAAAAAAAAAACACAAAAGTCCGTGGCCACATCTGTGCTGTAAGACGGCTGCGAAAGCGTTGAGATGCCGGCCTTGGTTAAGTAGCTGTTCACAAGAAAGGCGGACCCAATTAACCCTTCGTTTGAGTCTCTTGAGGACTTCCACGTAAAACTTGGCGTTGACGGTTTGTTCAGGAGCAACAAATTCATGGTTGGCGATGCCTTTGATGAAAAAAAAAAACAATGAGCATCATTTTCAATTTGGATTTGCTCATTTTTTTCCTTTTTTTGGGCTAGGAGACGCCAAAAAGGTCTGGTGCCACCGTTGCTAAAGCAACATCTGCTAAAGCAATATCTGGCAACATCTTCTTGCTGATCGAACATCTCTATATGATTGTTTTTACACCTTAAAATATTTCCCGACTTTGATTGGTTGCACTTGAACTCAGCCCTTCCTAACTTGTTTATACTAATTTCAAGAAAGATATTTATTTAAGAGGCTTTTTTAAAATGGAGTCACTGCTGTTCCTTTTTAGTCTCAGAGTATTTCCGACTTTTGCTTGAAGATGCTTAGGAAAGAGTTCTACTGGTATCCTGAGGCCCTTTTTTTCGAGCCTCTATTATCTCTCATATACCATATTCTCAATAAGTATATAAAGTGGTATGAGAACGAGTGAGTTTTTTGCGTTTTCAAACCCATCCAAAGTATTGGTTCATATCTCATACTAATAACTTAAAGATTACTAAAATAATCGCCTTATGTCAAGTCACATGATCGTGGCTACCAATCGAATTGAGAACTGATAAAGAACTAAACTTCCACTGTACAACCTCGAGTGATTCGCAGCTCGCGTACATTGATGGTCTTGACCTCTTTCTAAAGAATTTCATGAGAATTGGTGTCCATTTCATGTCTGCATCTTCTCAGTACCCGGTATTGGAGTGTAACGCCAATAGTTTTCTGCTTTAAATTTAAACTCACACTTGCTTTTATCAAGCACTGCAGCCCACTTCCGCTGAAAGTAAGCATTTCCATGGAGCATGTGCTAACGGTAATTCATTCATAAAAGTGAAAAGTGAAGCAGCACATTCAGCGAAATCAACACAGCGTTTATCAACACTGCATTAATCAACGCCGCATATTTTTTTAACCGCAGACATTCACGCGATATGGTAACCACTGCATATATGCATGTGTGTATGTATGCAAAATGAATATAGTCATATGCCATAGTCAAATGAATGCCGAGAAATATGACAACAACTACATTTTTTTACACTTACATGTAAGTATGTCTATGTGTGTGTGTATGTGTGCCGATGCAAATGTGCAGTTAAGTGAAATGCATACTTTATGGTTCCGAAAATTGAATTTCATAATGTTTTTTTTTCCTTAATTTTCTTTATGATATGCGCACTTCGCCGCTGTTTGGACATTTCATTACAATTCAATGGCGACATTTTTTAGTAGTAATCATAATTGCAGTGTGGCTTTTTCATGAAATCGCCAAGGGATGTTTTTTAAGAGATATTTCCGTTGAAAGAAATGTTTTCTTTGTGTATTTTTAAATTTCTATATATTACTGGGGCAAATATAAATTATCGTGCCTTTAATATTGATATATTTTCGAGGAAGAAATTCTTAGTTATTTACTCAAACAATGCACAGCATTTATATTTTAATCAATGATATGAAGTACAGACTTGAGTAAAAAAAGATTTTCGGAAGCTTGCTGAAAGCCTTATGGATTATTACGCACTAGTATATACTATATCGACGGTACCAACCAATGATCAGATTCTTGGGAAGAAAGAGAAGTATGGAATATTTCAGATCGATTTTTAATAAACATTCTTTACCACAAACTTTTTTCAAAATCTCAACAAATTCATCAAGCTAATCAAAATTTGGTTTCGGCTCGTTTTTTTCCTTCATTCCGATGATTGTTGAGTTGTTTGCATGCTAAACTCATGAACCCATGTCTCGTCGGCAGTTAACTCCATGAATGTGGGATCGCAGTTCGCACGATCAGACATGTCCAAATATACCTATTTACGCCAATTTTTTAAAAAAAAAATTCAGTTTTATCGGAACGAGTCGAGCAATAACGAGTTTCGTACCCAAAATATACACCTAAATCATTCGAACGGACTTGCGAGAGATGACAAGCCTTCTTGCCATCGCTCTAAAACTTGCTTGACGGCTTCAAGCACCATACCCCTCACTTCGAAGATCGTCCAAAACAAGGCATGTCTTCAACGATCTCTCGAACGTCTTTGAAGTTTTTGTACCACTCGTAGGCTTGTGTTTTTGATTAAACTAAAACACGGTAAGCGTTTTCCAACATTCGCAACGATTCCGCAGACGAAATTGGTTAGAAATACAAAATTTGAGGCAAATTCTTTGTACGATATTTTTATCCGTTGTAAAAATCGCAAAGCACTACTGAGATGTTCCGACATATCATTTACCCGAGGAATTTTAATTACAATTTCGGGGTACTTTTTTGTCACAATGTATCATAGATTTTCTAATTCATTAATATTCGTTGAACACCTTTTCATTATCAAAAAACCAATCAAATTGAAAGGATTGTACCTCCTCATCTTTCTACCTCTATTTATTTATGCCATGTGTGGTTTATACCGGTGGCTTGTCGATTCATCATTATCCAAAGTACGGCGATTCTACTATTGAGCGTATTAACTCAGTGACGCGCTGAAGAAGAAATATCAACATGTTCTGGGTGATCTCGAAAGTTTCAACATTATAGTCAGTAAGAACGCTTTAAGCAGAACTAAGGCGTATAGACAAATTGAACTTCTGAAACAGTAAAACTCGGATTGATTGTCATAGCCGAGTAAGTTGAGCTCACGATTACCAAACTTGTGGTTGTTGACTTCACAGGTAACTATAATAAGACGAAATCTCGGAAGAGCTCATTTTTCTGATAAATTAGCGATATGTAAGTTAAGATAAGTATTCCGTGTATTTCCTATTCGCAAAAATTAGCCCACAAAAGACCAATAGCCACTTAAAGGTAACTTCAAACCTGATTTGTTCTTTTGCAGCACCAACACACAACCCAAAAATAGAAAAAAGCCTCTGTTAAACACCTAAAAAGATTTAAGGTGTAGTATGCATAAATAAATCACAGTTTCGACATAGCGTTGCCAACCATTTTTGTACAATTCATTAGCATTCCCATCGCACTTAAAAGGAATGCTGCAATCTCAGCAAATTTGGGTGCTTTGATAAATGTCTGTGTTGTGTCCCTGATTGCCAAAGTGTAGTATTTATTTGCATTTTATGAGCCACCCAGAAGATTTGTCACAAAACTTTTTCGTCCAAAGTCAAAACCAGCTGCACGGTATCATTACTTTTTCGCTTAGTAAAAATATATTCATCTCCCTGGGCATAAATTATCTAAATTTTTTATTTATTTTTATGTTTTTTTTTTTGTTTTCTTTTTTGTAAGGTGCTAAGCTTCTCCTTTGCTCCTCTTCGTAACATGTGCCGTACGTTTCTCACTACTTCGTTAAATATTGTGATTTCTATTGTGAAGAAATTATCTATGTAAATAGTTTTTACTATTCTCATATAATAAATCGCTAAAGCTATCCTTACACTATGTTAACTTGGTGGTGCTCCGTGCAGACTATACGATTTGCCAACTCATATTTTTTGTTATTTCACTACTCCGCCCTACTCCCTTTGCGCATTCATTGTCTCTGTGGTTTTGTTATTTATTTCTCTTTCACCTACACACTTTCATTTCGATATACCTATCTACATACTTATATCCAGTAGCATTTGCGCGAGCAAACCTAAAAAGCCGCAGAGTCCTTACTTGTTTGGGGTGAGTGTCCGTTAAAACATGTTGCCAGTTTTATCTAGTGTAATTTTTCCTATTTTACTGCTGTTATTTGCGTGTTGCTGTTCTTGATTTTTGCTATCAATTATATGGTATGTACTGTGATATATGTGTGTCACGAAAGTTTAGTGAGCGAACGGGAGTATACGGTGGTTTTGTGCTTGCTTTTGAATTTCTAGAAATCGCACTATGGAAAGGTACCTCAATTACAATTTCAAATGAGGCTTTTGGATATAGTATGGATATATAATTGTATGCTTTTATGTATCTAAATAATTATATAGAATTCATATGGCTGGTTCAATTATACCAAATTCGTGTGAAAAAAGTTCGCACTACAGAGTCGTATAGTTCTCCAGGAGCTCTGGAGTCTGATTTTTGTCCATGGATTAACTTGTGTGACCGGGTCGCTCTACTAATTGCCTTAAAGTTTTTCACGGATCTCCTAAGCTAAAGCGACTAAAAATGCTGTTAGGTTTTGTTGGCGCTTACTCAGGACACAAGCATCAGAGCCAACTGAAGCACACAAGTATTAATCAGTTTAAGAACTCTTACTCCTAGTCAAAAGTCGCAGAAATCTGTTAAAATTGTTGAAAAGATAACTCTTTTTTAGTTCTTTGCCAAGAAAAATGGTTTGCGCTGCTGCGTCTTAGATGGTCTATCCGTTGAGTCCAATTTTCGCTGACTCGTCCGAGCATTGCGGCTGTTAACTGGCGAATGCCATGCGTGATGTTTTGCCCCACGGCTTGAATCGAATGGGGATTGTCCGCATAGACTGTAGACTTTACATATCGTCACAAGAAAAAATCTAACGGTCTGATATAACACGATCTTGAAGCCAAATGTCCCCGAGATCACGAACTTTAGTTTTAGGTATCACATAGTCGATTAACATTACGCGGCATTAACGATTACGTTCTCATCGGCATCATTTTTGAAGAAATATGAGATGAATCGATGATTCCATCGACCCACAAACCACACCAAACCGTTGGTTTTTCTGGATAAAATGACAGCTCTTGAATATCTTTAGGTTGCTCTTCGTCCTTAATGCGGCAATTTTGCTTGTTTACATACCCATTAAGACAGAAATGGACATCATCGCTAAACAAAATTTAGCTCGAAAACATCGGATCTTTTTTAAACTTTTCAAGAGACCATAGTGCAAAGCGATGTCACTTGGGAAGGTATTCGTGTACAATCTCAGCTACGGCTGCCATATTTTCTTCACTGCGTGTTTAAAATAGTCTATATCAATATCAATATTATCCAATAACGAATGCTTGGTCCCAAGATGGGCGATGGTGTTGGGAAGAAAATACCGATTATATTGACCATAAGTTGAGCGAAGCACGCGAAACACATTCTTTACAGGACGTAAGTCTTCAAAATAAAGTTGAATGATTTGTAAACGTTGATCAGGCGTAAGTCTCTCCATGATGAAATGCCAAACAATACTGAAAACAAAAATGGCATGACAGTTTTAGACGACCCATGCGGGATCTGTCAAAAACCGGCTATTGAAAAGAGTACCTCTACTTGGCATCCGTCCTTTAGTGCCGAAAATTTAACCTGACTGAATCTGTAGTTGTTCAAATGACTGGAGTTTTTTGAGGAGACTTTATTCTTGATACTCAAATGAAGTGAAGATCACTTACAACCACACGGCTTCATTAGGTCTAACTTCGATCAGCCTTTACATTATGTCATGCAGCGTCTTTTAAGCTTTCACCGCCTTTTATATTGCAAAGATTTTGTACAAAATACAGTGTAATGTGTCCTCTGAGCTTCAGTTATGTGTTCTGAAAATTCAAGCATCGACAGTCTCCAAGCGTTTCGCTAATGATAGTGAATTCTAGAATATACTTGTATTTATAGTCATGCCAATTTTAATGCAGATCTTTCTTTGGGAAAATATTTGGTACTTTATACGGTTCTATGTTAACCCTTAAGAAGCACTTGGACTTTCGAAAGAAATTTTTATACTGAAAGTTCAACAAAAAAGTTTGAGGGTTGAAAATATCACAAATAATTGGTGTGGAAAGCTTATGCTTGTTAAGTTGGAAGTAGATGGAAGAAAATTTGCGAAAAATTACTTTAATACAATAGTTTCAATTGTCCCAAAGTATATACATACTAAGCTCGACAGTGTACCTATCTTTTCGTAAATATATTTATCTCAGATTCTCACTGAGGGCAAAGGAAAGGTATGGTAGAGTCAAAGATTAATACCGATAAATTGATGGAAAAGTTATTACCGCGAAGCTTTTAAGCTCTGTAGTAAATATCTTTCATAACAATATGTCATAAAATCATTGAGCTGTAGTATAAATTTCTTACCTTATATCAAACTGGAACTGTTCTTCAAGCAAATACTCGCAAAAATAACGGTTTTATTATTATTTTACTCATTCGCAATTACAAAAGCTCAAAGTTAATATGAGTAATAAGCGCTTAAAGATGCTCAGAATCTCATAGCTGAGTAGACATGAATGAGTATTATGGAAAATTAATCAAATATTTTCTATGCAAAACGGATCTTCTTAATTCATTATTAACATTTTCAAGCGGCAAATTGCTATTATATTTCCCATATATATGAATAATAGCTTAATAAGCTCATACGCAAAAGCTCTATCCTTTTTATTGAAATACTACATATGATATATTGACTAATAACACAAGAATTATCAACGATTTCAAGTGTATTCTACATGACTACTCATCGCTAGCGATTATTACATAATAACATATTACTACAAATGTCAAATAATATTAATAAATATTTAAGCTTTATTGCAATATTATTGCTAACGTCAATGGAAGAGCCATTAACAATGATATTGCTGCCTAACTACCCAATTACACACTCACATGTACATATACTCGTATATTCATCGAAGGCAAACAAATCATTATAAAGATTACATAATCAGCAGAAAGTCAAGAACATGCATGCGAGCAAACTAAAGCACATTAGCGCATAAACCACATACATAAATATACATGTGTGTATACGTGAGTATGTGTGCGTATATTTTCTTTAGGCGTCGCCTTGCTGAGCAATGCGTGAAAACGACAAAATCAATTGAGTCATTAGGCGCAGGCACACAAGCACTAAAGATGGTAGTAAATAAGGGCTATAGAAATGGTAGTGGGTAGGTGAGCGAGCGAGTTTGCGAGTTCAAGAAAATGTTTTATGAAAGCAAAGGCAGTCAAGTAAGCGAGTGCAAGGAATTGGGACATAGAACTAGAAATAGTGAACGCTTACATATACATACATATGTACACAGGCATACACATATATGTACATATGAACCTTGCACACATTCTCATTCGCATAGAGATACAATATAGCTCAAAATTTAGCCAAACTTAAGCATATACACCCTGCAGGAAAAGGTGCTCACAATACCTACGATTAAGTAATAATGTTTTTGACCTTTTAAGTGTGTGGTGGATTGTGGCAAAATACAAAAATTATAACAAAGAAATAATAGAATATCAGAAATAAAAAAATTCCATTCAAGGACTTGATTTGGATCGACCAGTTTTTATGGCAGCTATGTGCTTTAGTGATCCGATATCCGCGATTCTGAGGAATGAGCAGCTGCTTAGGTAGTAGAGGTCGTGTGTAAAACTTCAGATCGATATCTCGAAAACTGACGGAATAAGAATTAAACTCTAACCTTCTTAAATGAGTCAAATATTTCAAAAAAATACGAACTCATAGATCGTTCGTAAGCATTCGGGTTTAAGTAAGCAAAAGCTTTTCGGGCAAGATCTGTTAGTTCAAACTAACAACTGTTTAGACCTTTGAACAAACTTAGCTTCTGTCTCAAAAATATCCACTTCTCAGACGGAAATCGTTATTCCCGTAATATGAGATCTGAATAAGATCTGAGAGTAGATGTGAACCGACCATAATCATACCAAAATAGATTAAACCAAGCATGATTACTTTGTTTATAAAAATATCCCTCAAGCTAACCAGAGGGGCGGAGATCCCTATATTCATTATATCAGAATTTCGTGAAGAGTTTTTGCGGGTTGGTACTGCAGTACCTTAGGATAACACGTTGATTTATTGCGACTACAGACTACAGCCACTGATCCAACATGAAGAGCTAAAAACCTGGATCTTTGATAATAACAGTAACTCCCTTATTTGAATCCAACGTTTTGGACATATCACAGAATCCTTACGATACTCTTGCCTTCCTCCATAAAAATTTGGTAATTTTTGTTAAACAAGAGTTTTAGAGTCTTACGGTGAAATGAACCTTTCGATTATGTTAGGTGAGTCCTTTGTTTCCCTGGTGCCTTGTCCGAAACATTTCCCACAGTCAAGGGATGTGTGTCGCCACCACACAGTGACCAGTTAGTATTCCGATCAAGTTCCTATAGTTTCTTCTATCGAGAGCCAATAGGAATTTTGTGTACTTCCGATCTACCGTGTTGCAATTTTTCACCCAGGTTGCTTGCTTCTGAAAGCACTTTCCACTGCTGCCCTGCTTCTTAAAATACTTCTGGCCGATATGCAATGCAATACGAGGTTACTGCCTTGATTGCTGCTGAATGCCTACGAAGATGTTGACTCTGAAATTGATTGCAGGTACATTAGAGGCCAGAACCGCAGTTTTAGCAATAGCAAAGCCCTCAGTTTTAAATATACTGCAGTGGTCCGGCAAATTTAAAAAAATAACCTTTGCTAAGAGAAAGTATTTCAAATTACCTCTTGCATTTCACTCGAAGTCAGAAAGATCTCACAGCTGTACAAGTAATGGTAGTTGACCAGAGCTTGCCAAGCGCGGTTCATAGCTACAGAGCTAGAATGTACATTGCTTAGGAAAACAAGGTTCAATTGCGTTCTAGCTCTGGACCTATGGACCTCGCTTCGTAAGTATCTACTCTTTCCCACTCCGGTTTCCCATATTGTTTACAAAGCTAAAAATATAAAAAATTATTAGAAACATCGCCGAACACCGCACCAGTTCAAAAACATTCCAATTTCCTGTAGGGCATCCACCATATCCACCAAAAAAAAAACGTTTTCTTATTGAATACAGTCAAATAAATGTGACGTACATTTAGTTGCGCGGAGCTCATTACTCAAACTTGCTTAAGCAGCCTAAAGCTGACGATGACATACGAAAATCTAGTAAAAATAATAAACAACGGAATTGCCATACAAACAAATAAGAAATTGTCAAAATTTGTTTATGTCATTGACATATTAAAAGCGATTTGACATTGATTGCGTCATGATTAGGGCAGCCTAAGCTGACGCAGACGTTATCATTATGCAAGTTTTACGTTGTACACACACATACTATACATATCTGCCATGAAACCAAAATTACCCGAATCGCGAGGAAGGCGCGCTTCACGTTCGCCATCAATGCGAGTAATCAAAGCGCAGATTTGCGTTTCTTTCAACGCAGCATTGCGTTCTTCGTAGAGAAATGTTGGCGTGCGTACGCAAAACAAAGTAAAAGAACACGAAACCAAGTAGAACATAAAGCAAAGTGAAAAAAACGCAAGCACAAACAGGGGCAACTGACGCCGTAATGGCCTTCGGTCGGCTATCATTATGTGAAATTGCTTAAAAGGCTGGCCAAATGAGACGGCTGGATTTTATGGTACTTTTAAACACATTAACTACTCCAGAGCGAGCGTACAGTGGACGGCTTTGTAGCACTACATAAATGGGCGTCGCAAAAGGAAGTTGATAATGACCGCAAATCCAAGCCGTAGGTATAAAATAATATCGTTAAAAACAAAGGCCGGCCGAAAAGTGTAGTGGGAAGGAGTGCGTTGTATAAAACAAATGAAGTGGAAGAAATATTTAAGAAATATTGAGAATGGTATGAAAATAAGGAGGCAATGAAACTGATTTTAGTTAGGCAAAAGCATAAAATTGTGGAGATTGAAATCACTCAACTAATATTGCTTGTGCTTTTATAGTAATCAATCTATACTACTATGAGCAAAAAGTAGTAAGACTATGTTCATAATTTTAAAATTCTTAAGAACTCTCTCAAAGTAATCCTCCTTGGCCCTAATACGCTTGTGCCAACGATTATTCCAATCCTAGGAACAGTTGTTAACGGCAATTTCTGGAACTGCCTTCAATGCGCGTAGGGCTTAACGTTCAATGTCTTCAATTTAATCAAAACGGTTTCCGCGGAGCGGTCGTTTGAGTTTTCTGAATATGCAGAAGTCACAGGGACTAAGTCAGGCGAATACGGTGGCATATTGGTTAAAAATTTGATGAAAAACTCACGAAGAATCAATGTAGTATGCGACGTTGCATTATCGTGGTGCAAAAACCCATAATTCAGCCGCGAATAGCTTCACGCAAATGACGCATAACACTCAAATAGTATTCCTTGTTGACAGTTTGCTCGGTCGGAAGGAATACGAAGTGCACAACACCTCGATAATCGAAGAAAACTGTAAACATAACCTTGATAGTTTACCTGCTGTGACGTGTTTTTTCGGCTTCGGCACGATATTCGGCCGATTCATCGGCTGTTATTCGATCGTAAATATAGATCTAAGACTCATCACCGGTAATAATACGTTTCATGACATCCTGGTAGCCGGAAAGTATTGTATCACAGACGTTAAGGGGCTGTTGTTTTTCAAACAAATTTAATGATTTTGGAACCAATCGTGCTTTTACTTTTTTCAAGTGATCTTTCATTATTAGTCTGATTATACTATTTCTTGTCCACAGTAGTAGAAATAAGGCAGTACTAAATTCTGTTCTCGGTAAGCCGGTTAGTTTCAAAGTACTTCCAAATTTTTCGAGTAGTAATGATAATTATTGCTCTCCATTTAACTGATTTCACTTCAACTGATGAAAAACTATTACAAAGAACAGTTAGCTGTAAGAAACTAACGAAACTCTATATGCATCTTGAAGCCAAATAATGCTTAATGAGTAACTTTATACCGCACATATCGGCCAATATGTGAGTTATTCCAATGAAAATAAGAAAACATGTTTTACTCATAATACTGTATTTTTCTGCGAAAACTGGACCTATCCCCTATATAACTAGTATCAAAATATTTGAACATCTGGCTGACTTTACTCCATATGATTGATGACTGTATGTGAGGTACCTTAACGAAACACAAAGTACATTTTTATAACAAACCTAATGGTGAATTTGTCGTCCGGTGTAAAAGTTTTATAGAATATATACATATGTATAGTATATATAAAATTGCTTAGATTCTGATCTTCTAGTTGATGTGAATGTGAGGTTGACGCTTGAAAATGGCGTCCAGGAACTGAATAGTTTGACTTTCACAGGAGCTGACATTATAAGCCAATTTCCATCGTTACCGACTTCCATCGACTGACCTAAAGATAATTGTTCTCACATTCCAAACATAAACAGTTAGGAATAACAGTTATTTTTGTTAAACATTTTTGGGAACTCCACCGAATTTTATGACAAATAATATATATGTAGTCGATATAGTCGATATCGAACTTCTGTAGAATATAGCCAGATGTTCGTAATCGACTCAAAATGGGTTCCTTTGACCACCGATTTTGTTTTAGGAAACAAAAAAAGTCACAGGGTGACATGTCGGGCGAATAAGGCGGCTGTTGCAACACGGCGATCCTTTTAGAGGCCAAATACTGGGACACGCCGCAGACGGTGTGGCACGGCGCATTGTCGTGATGAAGGATCCAGTTACGAGCGATGCCTGGGCGAACCCTGTTGACTCGTTTTCGCAATCATTCGAGTACTTGGCAATATTAGACTTGATTCACAGTTTTCCCCGGTGGAACGAATTCTTTGTGGACAATTCTACGGCTATCTAAAAAGGCAATAATCAGCGTTTTCACCATTCGACTTGCTCATGAGAGCTTTTTTTGGGCGGGGGGCACGCGGAGACAACCATTGTGAGCTTTGGCGGTCGTATTAGAAAAACCAGCTCTCATTGCCTGTAATAACTCGATCAAGCAGTGTGGGATCGCTTTCCACTTGTTCCAAACAGTCTTCTGCGACGGTCATTCGATGCTGCTTTTCCTTTTTCGTGACGAGGACTACAAACACACGTCTACTCAACTCGACGCAGCAGGCGAACTAAACAAGCCAGAGCGATGGTACATATAGCAATAGAGAAGGGGGGGATGCCGGAAAAAGAGAAAGGGAATTTCAAAGTTACAGGTTTACCACAAGCGCGACAATAAAATCAGTCTCATTACTTACTTGTCAAACCACGTATATCGAGTACTTTTTATTTTTTTATACAAAAGTAGTAGCACATTCCAGCAATAGAGCTATTTACTACAAGTACTCATTTATAGATAGATATACACAAGCGTGTTGGCATTTTTCGGTTGTCATTATTCAAGTGTGCTTCAAATTGACAACTATCATTTGTTACAACAACACTGGCGCACAAATGTATGCTTACAAGTACATAGAAATATACTTTTGTATATTCGTACCCGCCAGTAAACCAAAAATGAGCTGAGAAGCATTGTGAAAAGTATCGAAAAATAGTGAAAATTAATAGTGCGCTGAAGAGCAGCAACGAAATGGACGATTCATTCAAAACTGCAGCTGAAGAGATGAAGCGCAGCAAAAACAAAACTGGTACACAAAATCTCGCAGTTAATATGCGCTGTTATTATTCGCTTCCGCCAACAATACGACGTTGTCGCCGTGGCGGTATAATGTCGATTACAAATTCCAGTGATGACGACGACAGCAGTCATTGATAAAATAACTGACAGCGCCATTGGCAATGGCATTCAACTGTCAATTTGTGTATGTGTTAAGATATATAATATATATATATATATTTATGTGTATATATATATGTATATATGTATTTATGTGTGAGTTAGTGCACGCTAAATTCTCAAATGACGTGCTTATACCAATGGGAATCAAAACAGCCAAACACACACACTTAAACACATTTTGATGCTGAGTACTATCGCCGTCGGTCCCAAATACTCCAACACACACATACAAAGGCGCCGTCTGCATTCCCTCATAGCATTCAGTTTAGTCATTTATGCGACTCCTCCTTTTGCTCTGAGTTCTCCTTTTTTTTTGTGCTCCTTTTTAACAAAAGAAAATATTTTTATATTTCCTCTCACCGCCACACCCGGTAATGGCGCAAATTTTCCGCTCATCTATGGCATTTTGCAAATTCAATTATCACAGCAAGCATTGCATTCTGCTGTATATAAATATAATTTCGCTGGTGCTTTTCTTTTTCACACCAGTAAAAGCTTAAGGTCGAAAAGTGGCGTCAGCGGGCGTTATGCACCAGTAATTCGGGTGCCACAATTGAAATGCTGCCAAAATTCCAGCGCGTCCAAAGTTAGTAGAGCAAATGCATATATATGTATATAATCTACCAACAAGAATTTAATATGCCAAAAGATGTAGATAAATTATGAGCGCGCCAGCACATTAGCATAAAGATAAAGAAAAGGGAATATTTATATTTAGACATAAATATGCATAGTTCTTGTTGGAGAAGTGGCCATTAGGAATATTCACCGTTTTATGACAATAAATTTCCTATATATGTACATATTCATCAATTTATGACGAAACTTTCTCCGACACGGCTACCCCGATCGAATTGAAATTTTCACAGAATCCTCTTAGATATATGTAAGTATTTGTCAGATAATGATGGAAGGAATAACTTTCCACACTACTTTCGTTTTTTTAAGTCATTCTAAAGTGAAAATTTTGTCACGAGAAATCGTTTGTTTGGAAACCGCTGTTTTGTTAAAAATCAAAATTTTGGCTAGTCCTATGATTACTTCTTCAGTTTATTGGTGGAGACACCGCTTACGCGGTTTTAACCATGTTTACAACAGCACGCCAGTCGTTCTTCCTTTTCGCTGTTTGG
The DNA here is from genome assembly GCF_023373825.1 of Bactrocera dorsalis. NCBI lineage: Eukaryota > Metazoa > Arthropoda > Insecta > Diptera > Tephritidae > Bactrocera > Bactrocera dorsalis. The sequence goes on along the minus strand of NC_064303.1, from coordinate 31,397,724 downwards.
CGCCAATCGGAGATTCCAAGTGTAGCCAGGCCTTTCTCTATCTGGTCTTTCCAACCTCCTCTTCCTCTTCTTCTGCTTTCATCGGCGGGTACTGTGTCAAATACGCTCATAGCTGGAATGTTTTCATCCATTCGGACGACATAACTTAGCCAGCGTAGCCGCTGTCTCTTAATGCGCTGATCTATGCCGTATTCGCCGTTGTCAAAGCGGAAAGGACCATAAATCTTCCGCAGAATCTTCCTCTCAAAGACTCGTAAAGCTGACTTATCAGACTCAGAAGAATAGAAATGATGAGTGACTTGCAGAGTTTGGTCTTTGTTCGTCGAGAGGAGACTTTACTTCTCAATTGCATACTCAACCCGAAATAGCACCGGTTGGCAAAAGTTATTCTGGATTTCGAGGCTGATTTGCGGGGCTATCAAATTCAGACATAGCGATATAAAACCAGCTCCTTTTTGTGCTGTCAAAAGCTGCTTTGAAATCAACGAAAAGGTGGTGTGTGTCAATACTCTTTTCACGGGTATTTTCCAATATTTGATGCATGGTGAATATCTGGTCAGTTGTTGATTTTCCAGGCCTGAGGCCACACTTGTAAGGTCCAATCAGTTTGTCGGTAGGCTTTAATCTTTCAGACAGTACGCTCGACAGAACTTTATATGGCGTAGATTGTGGGGTCACCTACATTCCAATTATCGGACATGCTTTCGTCCGACCATATTCTACAAAGAAGCATGTTTCTTATACATATTTGAATAGCATGGCCGGCAATCCAACGAGAGCCGATCGATAACAATTATTCGATTTCTTTAAATTGTATCCACCAAAGATATTTTACTATTTTTAACTTGGTCAACAAATATTCGATTTATGTTTTCTCTCCTCTGAAAATTTCCATCAGATTTAAGATAAAAAAATCTCCATCAAAATAGGCTCTTTTAAAGCCCTTAAAGCATGCCAACGTATAATCAAATTTTCCATAAACTTGTTATAAGTCTCGGGAGGAATGAACTTCAGTACCTTTGGCACACTTTTTTTCGGTTTTGGCTCATTTTTGGAGTCTCATTTGCCAGATTGTCTGACAGTTTCGATGTCATATTCATAAACCCACGTCTTGTCAACAGTAATTATACGTGTGATAAATCTAGGATCCTCAGCTACTTTGTCAAGCATCTTTCTCAGAATCTCTACTCGACGTGTCAAAAGATCCAAGTCATTTGGTATGAGTCCAAAGTCAACACGCAACACAACATTAACCCATATGTGTTGAGTCGATTCATAAGAGATTTTTATATCCAGAACTATACTATATATCTAATACCAACACAATGATTTTCTTTAGGTTAAGTTAAGTTAATCTGATAGGCCAATAAGCCACACACAGACCAGTTTAGGTCCTTCGCGATACCAGATGTAGATCCTTTGGGATGCCAGCGCTTAACGCAAACTTTAGCAGACTCTGCGGCCTCACTATCAGTACCTCCTCCAGTGTAACATACCGTCGGGACACCAGATGACTATTTCTTTAACTTTTACCTATAGGGTATGTTAAGCACTCGCACACACATACACACCAATAATCACAAAATATTTACCATTAGATAAATTTGCGGTCTCTAGCCTCTACAGAGATTTATGAATATTTACGAAATTCACTTGAACACCACAAAACTGACCTTTAAGGGCAAAGCAAACAAATAGCCAGCGGTGCAGCAGGGCAGTGCCTTGAGCCACCATCTTTTACTATCCACCCAACAAACAGCTAAACAGTTAATTGTATTGTATTTTTCGTTGTGTATGTCAGAGTCTCACATTTAGGGGCGTCACAGCTGGCTTAGCAGACACTAGCGCTGCCGCTGTCACTTCATGGCAGGACGCCAAATGTAATAAATTACTCGGAAATTTATGTATGTCGCCATTGGCTTTGTAAAGTCAAAAGAGTAATTTAAAAATTACCAAAATATAAGAAAAAAAAATTAATAGCTACAAAAGTTTCCAAAATTTTCTGCCAATTTTTTATTTTTGTGGAGATTTGGCACTTACAGTTGGTTTTGCCAAATTATTTACGCAGATATTTATTTATTTAACTAATTTGTGGAACGCTAAATGAAGGTTTGGGTGTAATTTGGTTGTGAAGTTTACTATATGCTATTTGTTATGAGAAGCTTTTGTGGTTAAAGAATTGTAAGTTTTACAATATATACACATATGTGTACCGTTATCTCAAAATGTTAGATATTCGAATTTCAAGAGCATTTTTTGTAAGATTATGGAATTTATTTAAAGGCGAAATAATTAGCGAAAAAGATTCTTAGAATTTTAGGCATTTTTCTAGTATCTTCAATTTTGTTTGCAGATTTATTTGTTTCTAGTGAAAGCTATATTTAACTGTTCTTTCCAGAAGACTTCTCTTTGAAGGACATTTAGATTCAAACTCGAATGGCTAGTATTTTAACTCAGCAAGTTTTTTATAATATTTTGAGCTTTCTTCAAATTCGACTAAACTCCCCTGAATGATTTTTCAAGTATTTGATTTTATATTTGGAATACGAAAATTTAAAGAAATCCAAGAAATATTATTTACAGGAAGTTTATTTTATACAATTTAGAAATATTTTTAACCATCACGATTGTAAGCAAGATAAAACCGAGCAATTTTATACTTACCACTACATATAATGTCAACTTAGAAGATGAGATGAAAAGCATAGATTTTTTATCAAATTATTTATATTTTTCTCTCCAAGCTTCATAATCATTTCGAAGTTTTCTAAAAGCTTTTCCATCTTATTTCAATTTTTTTGTGGCTATATTCTTGAATTTATAAAAAATTCTTATAAAATATGAAGTTACATTACAATTTAACATCAATGTTTGTTGAAATAAATAGCAAATGTCTTAAAATATTTTCTTCGAAAAGCTTAAAAGCTTTCATTTCACAAAGTATGTCAGATTTGGCTTTAGTTAACAACTCGAGCAATAAAAAAAGACTATTCTTAAAACAAAAAAATTTTTTCAGTATACAAATAAAGCTTTCAAAGCTCTGAAAGGTCTTTTTTATTATATTTCAACCTAACAAGCAATTATAGTACGAAGAAATTTCATCGATACTTCCTTAAGCTTTTGTAAATATCATAACTTTCACTTTTTATAAGCAATAAATAAAAATTAAAAGCTCTCAAAGCTGTTTTATAATATTTATCATAATTTTTTTAAAGCGCATTTGTAGTATAGAAAGCTTTCCATATTGCATAGGCTTTATTACATCCAACATCAAAGCTTTTACCGTACAAAGTCTGTCAGATTTGTCTGTTTATAGGCTTTCACTGTACAACACGAGCAATATAAAATATTATTATTAAAACCAAAATTTATTCACAATTTTCAAGCATAAGCTCTGAAATCTATTTTTTATATTTTAACCTGATTTTTTACGATTGTTTATTGTATGAAAAGCTTTCAATAATATTTGTACAATTATAATTATATACCATAATCAACACTTTATATAGATATTTATGTATGTATTGCGTTTCTTATAACTGTGTATGATTTTTGTTATTGTTCTGGTAGTTAGCTTTAATTGTATATTTATAGTAAAGTATTGTTCAAATTTATAAAATTTATTACTTTCATTTCATATTAAGAGACTTTTTTTTACTTATTATATTTAGCACTTTTAATGAAGCTTGCAAATTTTAAGCTTCAGTTTGTCTAATAAAGCTTTGAAGATCACGTTTAAACAAGTTAAAAGCTTTTTAAATCTTTGGGTAGCTGATAGCTAGTAATTTTCAAATATCTAATAATGAACCGTCAGTATTAATGTATCTAACATAACGTCCATCAGTTTTTCGCGAAACCATTGAGCTTTTTAAGCCACCTTAATATCTCTCATATTTTCTTTGATATTTATTAGCATTTGTTGAAATGCAAACCTTACAAAATTTAATCATTCCACACCATTTTTACTTTGGACTTCCAATGGACGTTTAGCATGAGATTTTCGAAGCTTTTGTGGAAATCCAAACATTCAACAATAGTAAATTCTACTTGTTTGTTTTCTGCATATCTTAAGCTCTAACTATTTAAGGACGTAAAAACTAGATTCCTAGTAACTAAATTCGGAGAGTATTTCAAATAAGGAAAAACTAGATAAGAATGCTTTATGACTTGGTACTTACTCAAATCTCTGCACTAGGTCCCATATTTGCCACATTTTCACTAAAAACTTTGAGAGTGCATTTGGAAAATGAGTTATGAGTAAGGCCACAAAATATTGGCCGTTAATCGTACCAAAACAACGCATGACTATGATAACTCATTAATTAATTTTACTGGTAAAAATTAAAAGCTCAATTTAAGCTTCTCGAAAGCTAACGAAAAAAGCTAATTATTGCCAAACCTCACATTTTATTAGCTGCCCTTCTTTTCAATCAGGTCTTTAACAAAATGAGAGGTCTAAATTTTTCGAAAATTGTGAAAAGCTTAATCATGGGTACCCCAAATGACATTTCCGAAATATTAAATCTCTGTCTGTTAGATAAACGTGAGCTTAAAGCTCTTATAATTACAACGTATTAGAAACGTCAAACAAAACTATTGTCAAAATTTATGAGTGGACACGAAGCAGAGTATCAAAAATATATCTCAATATGCAAACACTTTTTCAACCTTTGAAAATTCAAACCCATTTTTTATAAAATAAAATACATTTTTAGATACTTACTCATTCATTCTTAGATATTAATACTCGTATATTCTTAAAAGTATACAATAATTTCAAAAAAGTAGCTTTCATAGAAAATTTAGAAAGAACATAATTTATTTAAAAAATATAGCAAACTAAGTAGTTTTTGTAAACCCAACCAACCAATTTATTTAGTACGACCCTTGCCCACACAAAACTAATGCCACCATCAATAAGCGATTTAGTAATGAAATTATCAAAAAGCTCTTACACTGCTTTCACGCATAGGCTTAAGCTTGCAAGTAAGGGCCTTCCGTAGGTACTAACACAAACGGCTTGCAAATAAAGAGCTTTCACACACAATCGCAATTGAAACTGCTTACTAATATATGCATATAGGTATTTTATTTTTATTTACAGCAGCTTTTAAGGCAAAAAGTGTTTGAAAGAGCAACATTTTATACAGTTATATTTTTTCACCGCAAAAAAATTTAGTAAATATTTACCAAACGTAGTATACCAACCTCTAAAGGCTACATTTCCCGTAGTATGTTCCCAGCTTTCGCAAGAATAAATATAAAGAAAAAGCTTTGAAAGCACAAGTAGGCAAAATAAAACATTTTTCCACAAAAAAATGCGAAATCATTAACTTTTCATATTCATACAAAACTAAACACAAACTTAAATTTAATTAAAATTGAAAAACAAAAAAATTAACACATAATACAACAAAAAGCTCCACTCCCAAATCCCTACCGATAAAAAAGCTTCCTCACTCCAACACTCATAATCCTTCAGCAAAACACAAAATCAGTGAAAGTTACGCTGAAAAGTAGACTAACCAACACTGAGGAAAACAACACACTCACTCTCATGCGCGCACGCACACCAGAGACGCACACGCAGGCAATCGCTTACCACCACACATAAGTACATAAAAACATAGTTATACATTTATACAGAACATGAATAATGAAAAGCGAAAATCTAAAGTTTGGCCGTGGCGTGGTAAATATGAAAATAAAGACAAAGAAAAAACAAAAACAAATGTAGTGAAATAATTTTTTTCTAGTGAAATTAGTTGTAGTTCCTTAAGTGTTAGCGAAAAAGCTCGTTAGAAAAGCTATGCAAGTTTTACTAGCAACTTCCTTCCTTCCAACCACTTTTTGTGCGCATTAAAAAATTAGAATTTCATGAAAAACAAATAAATCAAAATTTGAACCAAAATTTTAAATTTTCTAAAATTTAACATTAAAAGTCAAAAAAAAAAATTTAATATTTAAAAATGTAAGCATTGAAAAAAAGATTAAATTTTTAACATTTTCAATAAATAAATCTGAGAAAAAAGTTGAAAAAAATTTAAATTTAAACAAAAATTTTAGAAATTAAAAAATTTAATATTAGAAAAAAGAAAAAAAATTTAACTAATGAAAAGTTTTTGGCGTTACAAAAAAATAAAAAGTAACTAAATAAATTTAAATTTAAATTTCAAAAAAGTATTATTAGAAAAATGTTAAAAAAATTTGAATTAAGGAAAAATTTTAGGATTTCAAAAAATAAATATTTTAAGAAAATTAAAAAATAAAACACATTTTAATAACTTCAAAATATGAATATTGGCAAAAAAAATAAAATTAAATATTAGAAAAAATATTAAAAGAATTTAAAATATTTCAAACAAACTTTTAACAGAAATTTTAAGAATTTCTATAAAAATTAAAAGATAGCAAGTTCTTTAAATATCATTTTCATTTTAAATTTCAATTTTTTTTTGTAATTTTATCCAATATTCATATTTTAAAATACTGATAAACTTTTAACAAAAATATTAAGAATTAAAAAAAGAATAATAATAAATTCTTTACATTTAAATTTTTTTTAATTTCGATTTTTTTTTATTAAAAAATTAATATTAGAAAAATATATGAAATTTAAAGAAAATTTAAATTTAAAAAACTAAAAAAAAACAAAAGAATTGAACTTTTTTAAAATAAATTTTAAAAACCGCAAATTTTTCCTTAAATCAAATTTTTTGTTTACTTTTTTCTAATATAACATTTTTGATTTTTTTTTTAATTTCTAAATTTTTTTTGACAAAAAATCTTTTAAAATCCTAAATGTATTATTCATTACTACAAAGCTTTTGAGATTTAATAAGATCTTACATAATTGGCAATACTGTAATTGGCCGACCGTGTCTCTCTCACTCTCTTTCTCTAATCTAGAACACATTTTCCACTGGCAGATGCCAACTTCAGCCTACATGTATATTTGCGTTTAGCGCACACTTCAATTATCCATCAATGAGCTAGACTCCTACGCCTTCTCTCTCTCTCTCTCTTTCCCTTTAGATTGTTATATTTTGCTTGCGTTCTCCGAAGTAGTTGCCTTGAATTTTTTATAGAACATTTAAATATATTTAATATATAAATTAGCTGTAGAAAACTTTCCAAGAGTGTTGCACACGCCGTCTACATACTCTTCTCTCGCCCTTTTAGCGGTATAGCGTGCTTTACAACTACTGTTGCACTCTCACACTCTCTCAACGTTTTTCCTTCAGCGCTACGCAAATCTAATAGTCTAGCTCAGCAACTTCTCATTAGTTTTCTTTAGTAATAACTTAGATATTTACTCTCCTTCAATCACTCTTGCTTGCTAGCATACCAATTGTTACTGTTAATTAGTGAGTTTGGTTCATTTAGCAACAATAATAATAACGTAAATTAAATTTAGAACAAGTTTTATGTAATATAACTCTTCTGCTAGCTGCCTGTGTTAGTAACTGTTAGTCTCGCTCGCTCTTTCACACTCTCTCTCTCTCTCTCACAAACTATATACATAACTCTCTCTCTGTCTAACGCTATCTCTCTCCTCCAACTGATTAGTAAACAAACACAAAATTATTGAATGAATTAATTGTTTGAAACAATGAAAGTCTATCAAACCAACTTTTTCTGTTTCAAAATTTTATTTCACGTTAATTAATTCAATGATTAATTGATTGAGTAATTGTTTAAATAGTGAAACTATTGTACGTTATATTTATATATATTCACTAAATTCAATTGTATGATAAATTGTTAAAACAAAAAAATTATTGTAATAAATAAAAACAACAACAATATTGTAAATTTGTAAAAAATAATCAACTAAATTGCATTCAATTCGTTTTTCGATTTTTAATCGATAAATTTTTTTCTTTTTTTCTTCTTTTTTAAATTAATTTCAACTTGGATTTTTGCGTTTACACAAAATAAATCGTACGCAATCGAATCGAATCGTTAATCAAACGAAAACGTAACGAAATCAAAATTTGCAAAATTACAAAAAAATATTTGAAAAAATTTCCAAACTCAAAAAAAAAAATCGTTTACACAAACAACCACCAAACAAACGTCTATTGCAAAATCGCATACAAAAAATGCATCGTATCGAAACGCATCATAAACGTAAATTTTCGTACAAAAACAAAACAAATTTGCATCTGAAAACCAAATTCAATGCAATGCGCTAAATTAATATGCTAATGCCAATGCTAATATGCTCATATGCCAATCACGCAATTGCAATTCCAAACCAAAAAAAAAAAAATATTTGATACTTCAAATTTTTTTATTGAATTTCCTCAAAATAAAATTTTGCAACTTATTTTTGCAACACGAAATAAATTGCCAAAAAAAATCAATTCTAATAAAATAATAAACACAAATCAAAATCACAAAAATTAATTTGCAAATCCAAAAAAATTGCACACAACAATTAATCGATAAAAAAATCAATAAAAAAAAATAAATAAACTCTAAACCAAATCAAATGCACACAATGACAATGACAAAGATGATGTTCCAGGCAAGGTGGACGAGAAGGCGACCCAACTGCATGCGATCGCCTCGCTCAAGGTACTGCTCGATGCAACGAAACCGCAACGCGGCGGCGCCACCACATCGGCTGCCAATCATGTCAAGATCAATTTGAAGGAGACCACATTGGCCGATCGACCCAATGGCAACATTGACACAACACTGGATTCGGTAAGTGGCAATTGTTTTGTTCCAATCTCAATTTACAACAACATTATGCCTTATAAATATTTATACGCATATTATACCCTGAACAGGGTATATTAAGTTTGTCATTATTATCGAATTTATGTGTGTATTTAGTAAAGAAGAAGAGTAAATTGTTCAGTAATGTATTTGAAGCTGCTACAGTATATAGTAGGCATACTTTTAGTTAGTATTGCGTACAATTAAAATAAGTTAGCATACTTTTGGGCTGTGTTGGAAAGAAATTGCAGAAAATGCGTAAAATTCAAATATTTAAAAACAAGCAATTTTAAATTATTTGTATTAAAGAGCATACTTTTAGGCGCCTTTTGTTTCAAAAAGAATTCCTTTTTAATATTTTTTTGTACAAATTCAAGGAACAAAACGCAAAGAATATTTAAAAGTTCATATTTCGCTTTAAAATGTTGCTGCAACGATGAAAAGAAAACTATTTTAAATTAAATAATACTTTCAGAGAGATATTATTATTATATAGTATTCTTGTTATACAGATTCAAGAAATATGAAAAAATTAATAAATAGTTCTTATTTTGTTTGAAAATGCTGCTGCACCGATAGAAAGATAACTGTCCTGATAATAAGAAGCATACTTTTAGGCAACATTTGCTTCAAAAGCAATTAATTTTTAATATTTTAATACAGCCCCCAAAAAATATGCAACAAATATTATTATATAGTTCTTACTTTACTTCAAAATGTTGCAATATGAAGCATACTTTTAGGCAGCGTTTGTTTCAAAAGCAATTTTTTCTATATTTGTATACAACGCCAAAAAATTTGCAACAAATAATATTAAATATTTTTTATACCACTTGAAAAAGTCACTGCCCGGTTTTTTTAATATTTGACAGCATACTTTTGGGCAATTTTTATTACAAAAACCGTTAGCTTCTAACCCGCAACTGCACAAAATAGGCAACATATAATAATAAACAGTTTTAACACGACTTGAAAATGCCGCTGCACCAATAAAATGTAGTTTTTAAATATCCAGCATACTTTTAGGCGGAATTTCTTATAAGAAATATTTATATTTAAGCTATCGAAAACATACTTTCTAGATTTCGGACAATTTTTTGCACTATAACTTAATTTGAAACTCACCCTCCGCTGGTGATCAATTGCTGCCCCTTTCAACTTTCCTTTCACTAATCTATAGCATTCCGAATAATTTGGAAAGTTCAAATATCTCAAGGGAGAGCAATATTTGATCAGTGGAGCTAGTTCCATTCTCTGGAATAATACCTATTTTCATTTTCTTTTTCCCCTCCAAATTGATTAGTTCCCTCCCAGATATTTTTTACGCTTTTGAAAGCGTTTTCATCCTTTGGCTTACAGCTTGGCCTATTCAGCTGAACGCGGTTTCATCACTGAATTCATATCCTTCATAATACAGCAGATCGCTTCTTCGTATACATTAACTTTGCCGAGTCGACGTCCTTAAAATAGGCCATTCCCAGATTGAATCACTATCTACTAGCAGTAACACTTCTGACATCTTTGGCTTAGCAGCAATGCTTAGGGTACAGGGTTTGGTTTCAGGAGTCACTGGTATTGTTGCCTTTCTGGAGCTAGTCTGAGTTTCAATACCCTTGCTATTGCTAGCCTTACACCTAGACGAAGCTTTTCTCCTGTTTTTTGCGTTAGCACCTTTCGAGCTCTTGCAAACGCTAGCCTTTTCTAGGAACTACTAGTTCCTTTAGTGTTTTTATAGAAGATCCAAACTTAATTCTTTTGTAATATTTTTATAGTTCTGCCTTTTTTGGCCTTTCGAATCTAAGTAAGGAAACTACATATGTCTGCTCGAGCATGGCCTCCGACTGGCTTATTTATGGACCCTAGACAGTTTGATCCTCGACGCGAGGCGCATTTCGGGTTAATACTACACTTAGCGCCCTTATGTCTAACATAAAGATGTAAAATTTTCAGCTGACTTTTGCATACTGCGAGGTTTTTATTCAGAGATTTGTTGCAATATTATACCGAGTGAAAATAAGAGATTTCTGTAATGGGATTTCTTAACAAATTATTGTAATTGAGATTTTCTGTAAAGAAAATTGATTCTGCCAACAAAAGAGCAACAATAATAGCCTAGGATGGATAAAAATGGAATTAGAATTTTAAAAAATTTGAAAACTGATCTCTCGTAGATCTCGTATATATATATTTTTCCGTAGTCCCTAGGTGGAACATGGAAATTATAATACACTATGAAAAATAGAAATTCATAATCAAAATTTTCCGCAATAGCTGTTTCCAAAACAATATTTACGATATACGAAGTACTATAGTCGTCAAAATGTACTTTTTTAACAGAACAAAAAAAATGTTGTACAGAAACACCTTCGTTTCATGTATTGCGCCTAATAGTATGCTATAGTTTCAAAAATATAAGTATAGTAAAAACTTTTAAGTGGCAAATTTTTTCTCTCCGCTCCCAAAAGTATGCTATAAACATAATATCTCTTATGAATACACGATATTCCTATAAAATCGATATTTCTAAAACTATTGCGTATTTGAAATAAACAAATAAGGCTAACAATTTCATCATTTATGGCATTAAAACTAAGTATTTACATAAAGCATAAAATTTTATCTCCCATCTTCTTAGGTAATTAGACGTGCATACGTAAAGTCACACACTATCCGCTGCATCTATTAACTCTACATACAATTTATTTTCCACCGCTAGTCTACTTAAAATGCTCCATAAGCGTGTTTTGATTTCTCTATTTCACCAGTGATTTTGTTTTTTGCTGTCCGTTTTAAATGTATGTTTAGTTTCATGCGTCAAATGCATTTGTTGAAAGCAATTTGTTAGTAAAACGAAAAAAAACAAAAACTTTTTTTTCAAATTACGAATGAAAAGCATTTTTTGTACAAGTCGGTTAGTTTATCAAAAAAACGTAATAAAACAACAGTTATTAAAAAATAGTGTGAAATTCAATTTGCTGTAGTTTGATGATAAAAAAGCACATATGAATTTGGTATGTGCTCGTTTATTTTATTCTAGCAACATTTATAATAACTCTAGGTTCGTTGTTTTTATGTGTGTGTGTATTTATTTTTTCACACACATCACTACTACATTCACACACAATACACACACGCTCACAAATACGTACACATGTATGTCACTACACTTTTTGTGCGAGTTGAAGAATTTTGTATTTGAAATTTGTGTTATGCAAGCGCTGCTAGTAAAATGAAGTACGAAAAAAAATATTTGAAATGCATAACCAATACACGCACACCACACATAGACCACGGTCGCTTGGAATTTGCAAACTGGGCACCACTGTACTCACTTACACAAACATACATATGTGAAATTGCAGAACACTGCTGAAGAAGTGCGAATCACTTGTCCAATTCCTGACATAAGAATCATAGGAAGCATGAATATCAAATACTATCACACAGTCGTACAAATACATATCTATATTTTGAATAGTGAAAGTTTTCGAGAGATTTTTGATAATTACGAAAATATAATTTCATCATTCACTCGCCATAATGTTATTTCGAGAAATTTTTGCAAATTTCAGACAAGTCCTCTTATAATTAACTCACCATGCTTTCAATAAAAATTCCATTTCTTCACTAAGTCTTCGAAATATTATTTTTTTCTTACAAATCTCTTACGGAAAAAATTAGCCAAACATAGTTAGTTTCTTATGTTACCCAAAAAAAATACTAACGACGTACGTTTTAAGGAATAATATGAGTTTTTATGCCTAGACACTGAAATTGGTTCCAATATCTACTAAAATGTCGTCATAGAAATCAAAGCAATAGAATTTTCAGATAAAAGTCGTATGTACTGCCACCAAACTTGTCTAATTAACATAATTTTTGACCGTGAAATTATTGAAAATGAAACTGATTATATGGGTTCCCACAGACCCACTAGCCATTGCTTCACTCAGTACACTTTCTCAACTCAAACCTTTCACTTCGACAGAACCCAAACCGATAATAAAACCATTAGTCGCCATTATTATTTTTGACCTTAAGATACCCTACAATGGGTCTGATTGGTAGAGGACCCTTAACGACTAGCCTTTGCTGCAGTTAATATATTTTCTCATTGAACACATATCACTTTGAACAACCTCTCCAAAAAGGCGTGGGTCGCAGACTACTTGTACTACTAAGATCATTATAAAGAGAGACTAACCATAACGTACGGACTTAGCCACCAGTACTACAATAATAATAGTCTCTAACTATTAAAAAGAGGTTACTAATTACAAAAAAACTTGGAAAATAACCTCACAGAGAACATAAAAAGATTTTTAAAAATTTTCACGTGCTGAGTATGAGCGGGCTGTAAAGCTCAGTATCGCAGAAAAATGCTATAATAATTAAAATTTATGTACGAGGAACTCACTTCATTGAATTTTAGTTAAAAGCCTTTTAACATGGGATGGTATTTTCGTAAAATCTTCTATTATCGTGAAAAGCTATCACTAATTCCATAATCGTTTCTTATATAAACTGCTACTAATGCCTCACTAAGCAACACGGATTGTAACCCGACGGTCATTTCTACATACTTTAATTAGAGACATCAGCTACGCGCATAGAGTGAGCATGAACGTGGCAATCAGTAAAAATTCCCAACAATACTATGGAAGTGATTCATCCGCTATACCGTTTCCTATCTTTTTGACAATTTATGGACTCCATTTAAAAAGAACTGTGCCGAATATTTGCCGTTGGTTTGGCTAGTTGGCTATGTTTCACATACAATTTTTTGTATTACGGAGCACCAAGTGCACCTTATCTGCGTGCTCGGTCACAAAGGTATAGCTGGGAATGAACTGGCTGATGAGATCGACTGCAGCATCCACCAACATGGTAGGACCCGAATCTTTAAAAAATTTAAATTATAATTAACCTCCAAAGGGAAAAGCTTAGGATACTTGTAGCCTTCTACACTAGCCATTGTAACCGCAAGAAGAACCCATATTACATGGTCCAAGATTCTTGTGCCAATTGCCGGGTCTGCGACATGGAGCCTGAAACTCCAGAATACCTGCTAATTAACTGCACAGCAGTCTATATGTGCAGACTGAACACCTTTGGATACTGAGGTGACTTAAGAGATGACACAATAGATCTTAGGTCGCGGTGTAATCCTCATTTATTTATATAGTCTTATCTAATCTGAGATGTTAGTCTCTTAACTTCAGTTCATATGGCAGCCAGTTCCGTTTTTTTAAGTATCCGAATCTTGGGTCCGCTTCTAAACGTTTTTATCTTTTGATATATGGCCCATAACTTTCGTCAAAAATATAGAACATAGTCTTGGACATTTAATTGAGATCTAATGAATCCCAATAGCTTCGAAGTATGGTAATACATCTTTCCTTCTTCGAAAAGGTTAAAAGCCATTTAGTCTCGTTTAACAATTAGCTAACTCGAGCAAAGCAGGTATGACTTATTCCTATTTTCAATTACCCACTGCCAATTTCGAAGTACCCAACCATGAAACTATTCTCTGGATCATGAATATTTTTTTTTAATTTTACCATTAATTATGTAACCTACCTACACATAATATATCTGGCTATACTTCATAATATTTTAGTAGATATGTCTTTTGTATTCATAATATATTTTTTTATTTTAGTTTAAAATAAATTTCCTTCACATATATTCCTTTAAAGCCCGAGTCATTAGACCTCTACTCACAAAAAAATCTTCATAAATCAACACTCTCTAGGTCTAAATCTAATTCCATTGAAAAATATCTCAGATACCGTAAAAACTCCTCTTTATTCACCTGAATCTTGCGTTATATCTGCAATTTCTATAGTATTTCGTCCATTCCTCTGACACACTCTCAAACAAAAATGCATACCTCTCTCTCTCTTCCTCTGTTTCTCTGTGTCTCTCACTGTCTCTTCCTTCCGCAATTATGTCCACTTCCATGTTGATTACATAACCGTTTAATGTATTGTATGTATTTCAGGTGTTCTTGTATGTATGTATTAATGTGTGTGGGTGCTCGATAATTTAACAGCTTTTTAGTTTATTTCCAAACTACATTTTAAATTAAGCAAAAACAAAACATTCAGGTATTATACTTTTATAGTTTTAAGGCAAGTTTTGTTTAGAGGTAAATTTAGTTCATTATACTCCTTCAGTTTAAGCAATTATGTAGACAAAAAGGAAATAATAATTAAAACATTATATACATACATTGCCACAAAGCATACAAACATAAGCATTTATAATTGATTTAATACGAGTATATACGAATATATACAAATACGCCTACATTTGACATCGCCTAAAGCTTAAACACAAACATCTGCTCCGCGCATGCGCTGCTGCTTAATTCAAAATGTTGGTTATTCAAGGGAATCAGCTTCTTTTTAGCTTATAATATTATTATATCAAAAGCAATATGCTGTTTATCGCCTTAGTTGCTGAGGAAAGTTACTATAAATGACAGTACTGAAATTCGAACCTAACCGAAAGAGGCTAATATGGTATTACATTAAATTATACAAAGTGGAGCCAAGAGGATACGGGAGCATTGACCGCTCTCATCCTTCGGATAGTGCATCTAGAGAGCCTTTCCTTGCTAACTCATCAGCAACAACATCATAGCTAGGTTAGAGTAGTATCACCTCCCTGCTATCTGTGGTCACTTCTCGGAAGGAAGTTGCACTTCGAAACAGTAAATCTCTTACTACCTAATGACTTCAACCTCGGTTTGGAAAACCCTGCAGTAGTCAGGAAGTCTGAAGCTAAAATTGATAGAGAGCTTCTGACAATAAACTCCCGACAGAGAAGGAGTCGCCAGAGTTCGGTTTGACGGCTGCATGGTACTACAAGTTATCCGGCAGTCGATACCTCTTTTGCTCTCTCTTCTCTATTCGGCTTCCATGAAAACAGTATGAGCCCTAGATATTTCACTGTTTCCGCCGGTTGCAGACATACATATGTATGTCTCCCATTTGCGGCAGCGGTGCCACCGGGACCTTGTAAATTTTTATAAATAGAACCATCTCGGTTTTATTTTGATTTATGGCTTGACTGACTACCTAATTTGTGACGCACAGAGATACTGGGCAATCACCCGGCAGACACGATGCTTAAGTTTTTAAGCAAGTCATTAGATCTGAATTAATAGAAGAGGAGAGAGAACTCCACTTTGAGGACTTCCCCTACTTACATTCCGTCGAACACGTGTGTTGTCAGATTCCGTTTCAATATCTCTGCGTCACAAAAGACTGAAAATTAGGTGTTTGAGGTTTAATTCAACCCCAAGACCGTCTAGAGCAATTATGACAGCTTCTGCCAGGACGTTAGTGCAATTCCCTAAATATTAGGGAAGGTCCCAACAGCGAACTACTTAACCCTAATGGCCTTCTCATGCCACGACGCTTGCATACTATGCCTGTATAACGGCCCTGCCTTTAAAATAAATTTGGGTGCCTAATCATAGTGAAATTGTTAATAAATTTAAAGCCAGTTCGGTCGCAAGAGGGAGACTCTTTCCCCACTCTCATCAGATAGGGAACAAGTTGGATCTCCGTTGTCGGTTTTCGTTCTTCTAATGAACCTATGGACTTTGTGTGCCACAATCGTAAGGTCATTGTTCAAGAACACTTCATGCGGTAAGGTTTAAAATCTCAAGCAAGCATTTTATGATCAATTGCCACTTAATTTTAGCTACCTCAACGGACCGGCAGTCTAAGTTGGCCAAGTGAGAACCCTGTAAGAATCGATCTCTTAACCTAATCTAATTATACTGAAAACCAATCTAACCAATCCAACCTAATTTTTCAAAGTGAATTCTTTTCAAAAGATCTATAATACAAAACTAAAAGAAATAAGTTGATATATAAAACGAGCCTTTACTTCGCCTCGAGAGGATCCAACTTAACTTATTATGACGGATTCTTTCTAGAAGCTCTCTGCTTCCGCTTAAGCATATCACATTCTGCTTAAACTTAGAGTGTTATACGTCTTTAAGGGAGATTTTTAAACGATTTTCTTTACCGATAACTATTAATAATCCTTAAAGTTTTACTTACTGGTTGATAGTTACTTAGTTCTCACTCCTTGTGGACTAAATTATTAACTTTTAATGCCTTTCACCAAAATGTAAACTCAATAAACCGAACTGTTTAGCGTTCAAAACATATGCCACGTTGCCACATTTCACACTTGTACGTGTAACATTTAATATTTTAGTCCACTTGATTGAGGAGTGGTTACATCAACATATAATACAATATGTATAAGTATATATGTGTGTATAAAAATGTATATAGTCCCTTATAACTATGTCTATATAAAGATCTCGTGGTAGTTAATGAAAACCAACTCAAGTGAGAACGCTCACAACTTAGCTGCCACAATTTCGTTAATTACGCCATCAGCATAAAATTAGCACGCGGCAAATGTGAGGCGTGATCTCTGGCCCCCTACCTACTCCTTACTCTAAATATAGTTGCCACTGCTCTTGCTTATCAACAGCAAATGTGTTATTTTATCGTGGTGGCACACTTGTGGCAAGTTTGCAGTTGCAACATATGCGCTGATTGCAACAAATTTCGTGTATGTGTATATGTGCACCGTGGCACACGAGTGTACTTTAATCTCTTTGCACATTAAGTCAGCAGGACGATTATAACGTTAATTAGCTTGGATGTGTGCAGTCAGATCGGAGCGAAGGCGCGGAGGAGAACCTAAAACAGAATGCACATAAAAAAAACACATGCACACAACGCGACTTAAAGTCATAAAAACAATTTTAATTTCATGCACAAGTACATAGTTATACGAGGAATATGACATTAGGAGGCTAAACACAACTGCACCAACACCGGACATATGCTAAGGACTAAATATTTGTGAGATTTTAAAAAATAAAAAATATTTTTTTTTTAATTTTCAAAATTTATTTTATATATATGTTGATATACATACATACTATATTGAATACAAATAAGCTTCTTTTATATGTTTATGTACATACTTGCTACAGTTTCAACTTTCAATATTTTTTAAGAACTGTTTTGCATTTAGATGTTCGTGTTTTTTTTTGTTCAAAAATTAGTGTTTTTGAAATAAATGATTTTATTTTAGACCTGCTTCCACTTAGAATAATAGTTTAAGACAGTTAATATATTTTCAATTAACATTTATATATTTTTAAGTTGGTTTTTGGGTTTTTGCAAAGACTATGTGTGACTATAGAAAAAAATAGAAACACTTACGTCGTATCAGTATCATTCAGGAAGTACCATACTAAATTGAAAAAAGAAATTTCATCTCCTCTAACTATTTTCATAAATACAAAAATACAATACAATTTCACGTCAGAAATGTTAAATTTATCAGGCATATTGGTTGATGAGATTTTAAGAAAAAAAACGTTTTACGTCAGCTTAATTTATAATGAAAAACAAAATCATCATCTTATCTGGTATACATATAAAAAATTCACTGCGACCTAGGGTCTTTTGTTCCCTATATCCAGGAGCATACTGGTGACGTTGGAGGTGATGTGATCCCTGTCCACATAGGTGGATCCAAGGGCCGTGACCCTGCTTATACAAATTGCTAAAAAATCTAGAATCAGGTGTTTTATAGTTGGCTGTTCGAGTATAGAGCGCGACAAGGAGAAGAAATTTGTCTCGGGGGAGGTTGATCATTTCTCTAAATCTTGTTACACTCCTCCACTAATAGCGATTTGACTAAGCTGAGATTGTTTTTCGTATCGCTTGACTATTGCTGAGTACCAACTACCAGCGACACACTGGTTGCAATTGGAGATTGATTTCTGCGCACTGACTTATGGGAAAGACTTCTACTAGAAAAATATTTACTCCAATGCTTTCTGGTGTTTTCGAGCCGTCAGTATATCACTGAATAGTGCTGTCCCTCAGTAGTAGGTTGAGCGTGGAATCACGCCACTCCGCCTTACTGCCGAGAGTAACTTTAAACTTATTTCTGAAGTTTATGCTTTTCGTAACTCCGTCACTTGGAAGAAGGGCCAGTAGTGTGTCTTCCAAGACCCTCATTTGTTGAAACGGCATTACACTATCCCCCTTGTCTGAAGCCTCTGGATATTTCGCAGAGAGTATTCTCAAATTTACCTCGGGCCATTATAAATATGTCATCGGCGTACCCGTGGCACCGAATCCCATTGTTTCTGAGTAACTCAAGTATCTCATCTAATATTATACTTCATAGTAATGGGAATGGAGCCCCACCCTGTAGGCAGCCCCTCGTAGTACCAAGACGAATTCTACTACCCCCCACGATGGTTTCAGCTGTTCTAGTACGCGGTACAGCCTTTATCCATCTGCATACTGGAACCGCCACATTCCTTTTCTCCACTGTCCCCAGGCGCACATCGCAACCTCGCCATTTTCCAGCGAATTTTAGAGTTTAGCCGTAAGTTGGTAAAGAACAGTGTTAGTAGATCTACCTGCTCTGTACGCGATTTTCAGCGCCTTCGATCTTATGTAGTTGTCTACAACCTTATCCATCCCTTATAGCGTGAAGAAAGTAAGACTAGTTGGCCTGAAAGATTTAGCAAGCGAATAGTCTCTCCTCCTCCTTGAGGATAAAGCTTACCTTCGCTAATAATACCATAAGTAAGAGCTTCTGAGTTGACAACTACATATTCTTCACTTTCTAAGGACATCCAAAATTATAAAACCGAAATTTTCTAAAAATCAATGGTTAGAAAATAAGGAAAACACTGGTGATAATCGCCATAATTCTCACTTCGGTAACACATAAAGCAAATTTTTTCTTTCGTTGGAGTGGGTAGGAGTTTCGGACATTATACAACAGAAAAAAATTCGACCAGCTAAGATGACTCGACATTGGATCCAAGATCAAATTCCTTGGCAGTCAGAAACCATGGATGTTACTGATATTTTCCTATAAGAGTTGATAATTATTACTTTTTAGTTGTGGACCTTTTGCATATATTATAAAGGATGTATCTTTCCAAACAGGAAACTTAGTGTAAGAATACTTTATATTCGATAGAAGAATTATTTCAGTATTCCAGATTTACGTTTTGCTTTAGCTTTTTCTCTTCAAAAGTAAAAGAAGCACTATTTCCTCCCTTCTTCTACCCCTTTAAGCTCCATCTCTCTTTCCCTTTGTTGCTCTCGCTCTCTATCTTTGTATATGCGCATATTAGATTTATAAAATACTCTCCAAACAATATGTCTGATATAAAACTCATAAATCCCCTTATGCTTTATATTTTTTCACTCTGTACTGCACTTAAATTTAGTTTTTCATAAAATTGTTGGACGAATACAAAACAACAAACATCTCATCTAGTACATATATTTGCTTTGCTTTTGGCTTACGAGAGTACTGTTACTAATTTCTGAGACAAGCCATATACCCACTAAAGTTGACAAAAAACGCTTTGAAAACACTTATTTTTAAATTCTTATGGCAATAAAGCTTCTATAGTTAAAAACTGTCAATCACTTTTCTTTGATTTTTACAAACATAAGAGTCTTTAGATTACCTGAATTAAAAGTTTGCGCTCAGTAAAACATATTTTTTTATTAAACTAGTTTTATTTGCTTTAATTGATCATTTTTCTAAAACTGTTTCTAATATTTGCAAACTATCACTTGCTAATTGTAGCTTTTTTTGGATAATACTAACTTGTAATTAATTATTATTATTATTTTTTGTTTCGTCTGAAAATTTAGAAAGCGATTAAAATTTCAGTCTTCTTTTATATAGTATGGTACAAAAAATATAAGTAAATTTGACATTGTATTTTTTTGTTTTTTTACTTTTTTTTTAATATATTGAAGGCTTCAAAAATTCTACTTTCCATTGTGAAGTGTAACAATTTGTTTGCTGGTTACTATTACTCGCTGCAAACGGAATTGCCTATATATATTTAAATTTTAAGGAAAATGCATAGATATGTTAGTTAATATTAAATTAATTTGTTTAAATTTTTTTTCGAATTTTGAAAGTTTTTCCCTAGTCTTACAAAAGTATTTACATCTACTAATATGAGCAAAAAATAGTTAGACTTTGTTCATAACTTTTAAATTCTTAATTTAATATTTTAAATGTATGACGTTCACCTCAAAGTAATCCCTTTTGGCCCCAATACACCCATGCCGACGTTTTTCTAATCCTCGACAGAATTGTTAAAGTCAATTTCTGGAATAGCTTTCAATGCGCGTAGCGATTCATGTAATGTATGCTATTGACTCAAAACGATTTCCCCGGAGCAGTCGTTTGATTTTGCTGAGCAGTCAGAGATCACACGGGTTAATGCAATATGTGATGGTGCATTATCGTGATGCAAACGCCAAGAGTTGTCGACCCATAATATCGTTTTTTTTTTGTGAATAGCTTCGTGCTAGCGAATCATAGTATTCCTCCTTTTTCAGTTTGACTGGTCGAAAAGAATTCGGAGCACACTACACCTCGATAATCGGAAAAAACTGTCACAAAACCTTACTTTTTGGCCTGATTTTATGTGGTTTCTTCGGCTTCGGCTCACCTTTGCCAAGATATTCGGCCGCTTGATCGTTTGTTTCAGGGTTTTAAGCATAGATCCAAGACTAATCGCCAGTAATAAAACATTTCATGATATCTTTTTAGTCGAAAAGCGTTGTTTCACAGACGTTAACGTGATTGTTATTCGAAAAAAATTAATGATTTTGGAACTAATCTTTGCTTTCACATTTCTTAGGCCCAAAAAATGGTTTTCATAGATCCTTCCGATATTTCAACGATCGTCGATTCTCAGGCACCAATTCCTTTACTTTATTGTCGTGTTGAACATTAGTGGATGTTGATGGCCGTCCTGGACGTATACGTCGTCAACGCTTTCTCGACCCTTTTTGAACAATTTGTACCAATCAAAAACACTTACTTGCGACAAACAATTTTCACCGAAGGCCTTTTCTGAGACTCTGAACAATTCGGCATCAGAAATTTGACTCCACATACAAAATTTAATAGAACTTCTTTGTTAAATAATTTCTTTTATCGTAAAAATCTCCGAATGCACTTTAATGTGATATATGGCAAAGATAAAAAATAAAAATATAAAAAAATATTTGGCGAATGGGTTTTCGCGCGAAATTTATATTTAATTTATTTATTTATGTATTGGAATTTTTAGCGAAATCGCTGTAATATGTTAGTTAACTTAAAATGATCTGAAACAAACGGCCGACCGAAAATTTTTGATTCCATTCAAATATTATGTGCTTAAATTTTTTTAATTTTTTGTTATTTCATTAATGCTTTTAAGTGTTGAAGAAGGTTTAAATATTTAAATTTTTCTGAAACTGCAAAAAGAAAAAAATTAAATATAAGCGGTTATAAATTTATAATTAAATACAAAAACTGAAAATTAATAATTCCGTACAAAATTAATTACTTTAATGAAAATTTAAAATATTTTTTTAATTAAATTAATTTCTGAATATTTCTAAGGGTTTATCACTCCTAATAAAAAAAAAAATATTTAAATAATACTTTTCCAGCTATCTTAATTTAACCATAAAAATAGTTTTCTTACATTCTTAGCACTTTTAAATGATTGTATTTTTTGTTTTTCATACAAAGGTAGTATAAAGGTTTAAAAAATATTAAAAAAAAATTAATTTTCATAATTTTTAAAACTTCTGACATGATTGCCACAAATCGAACGTCTTAGAAATATATTCATAAGAATAAAGTTTACTTTGTTTTTACTTTTTAATTACGCATAAAAAAAATGTGTAGCAAAAATACGCTATAGGAAATTTATTTTAGTAAAGTTTTTTTTTTAATTTATTTTAAGAAACTTTCCCCTTAATGGTGGATCTTTTTATCCACCACTTGTCCAACCAACCCCCGAAGAAATATTTTTAAAATTTGCTTTAAAAAAAATACTTCCAAATTTTCACTTCTCCTACCATATACTTGCCTTTCTCTCTCTGTCTTTATAGTATGCTAAGCAAACACTTTTATGCTACTCCTCGCTCTTAGACTTTCTTATATTCATATTCTTATACATATTATTATAATATTTTATAAGTTTTTAAATATGTACGTACTTACATATTGAACTAATTCATTATTCTATAGCGCTCTGTACTGTACTACAACTACTACAAAACATTACTTTAAATACTATTCAAAATATTATTAAGTCATTTATTTAAAAAGCAAATATATTGATTCAAAAACCAAACAAAAAAATCATGATTTTAATAAATGAAAATTTTCAAAAATTCTTTTCTCCAAATCTATACCCCACACTTGCCAAAACTGTAACGATTCGTACCAAATTGAAACTGTTGTTCCCGTTATGAAACAAATTTGTTTTCCATTTAAATACTACTACTGTTACCCGTTAAACCGTTTACCGTTATCGTTATCGTTCACACGTTGTAACATATAAAGCCATCCATCCAAAGTCAAAGTGGTCGTCGTCCGAGCTGGATTGATCAGAGGGTCAAAATTCAGACACGCAAATTTAGCATCAAAGTTAGTCTTCACCATAATTGAGTATCACATAAATTTTTCTATTTAACTTAATTTCGAAATTTTCTTATAATGAAAATTTTAAATTTTACAAAACAAAAAAAAAATATTACTAATATCATTATTATTATTATTATTCTATTTATTATGGTTATAGATATTAGCGATTTTATTGAAAATTAATTACAATTCGCTTTTACTAATCGAATTCTGCATAAGTTGCTTATCCCAAAACACTTTTGATAATTATAAAAAATTAGCAAAGCCTTTAATTGACATAAATTTACGAAAAAAGTAGCTTTGAATTTTGTTTTTCTGAATTGGCTTGTTGTTACATAACTTTTGTTTGACATTAGCAATTTGCAAAGTAGCCAAAATTAGAACCAAAAAACTTTAGTACAACTCAGCGATTCTTAAACTAACAACAACACCTAATAGAAATCACGTTAACACCACTTAGCCTTGGGTAATTTTGCTTCTTCTTAGCAGTATAAGTTTTACGCTATAAATCTCGTCTAAGAGAAGTAAAATTATGCTTAAATTGTACAGTTGTAAATAGTTAACTGCATGTGATTTAATGTTTAAGCTATTGTACAGTGTTTTATTTTGTATTGTTTTTATTTCAAAAAGAAGAGTTTGCATGATTTTATACATTTTCACTCCTTGTCTTTGGAAATGTATTTATCAAATCGAAATATGTTAATATATGTACTTTTTATGCCAAAAGAATTAGTATTATTTAATAAAAAGTTAAGGGACGAATTGGAATCGGAACACAATTTTTAAGTAAAAGTTGTCAATGCCAAAAATATGTTTCGAAATGTTAAACATATTTGTTAGGTAAAGGAACGAAGTGGAATCGAAACATTTTTTTTTATAATTTTCTTTGTGTGTACCTAAAATATATTATACATATAAAAGGAAGTGCTATTCACACATTCAATACTTACAAATATTGTGACATAAACAATTTGAAATCGAAACACTATAAAAACAAATATTTGCTTAGGTAATTTTTTTTTAACTATCATCAACTAAAATTATAACACAGTTCAAAAATCTTTGAGTGGAACGTTAGCAAAAGTGAAAGAACGAAGTGGAATCGAAACAGATTTTTTAAATTATATATGTAAAAAAATAGTATTTCACCTATTCGAAAAATTTATATTTATCAAAATTCAGCTATTTTGTGGTAAGAACATGATGAAGTTTAAAAAAATATTGCGAAAGAAACAATATTAAATTGAAACACCCTAAACTTAAATATTTGTTATTATCACAAAAAAATTTCTTAAGCTCTCTAAGCTTAACAAAAACTTTTGTGAAGAACGTTGACAAAAATTTATGGAACGAAGTGGAAACGGAACCATTAGAATAGCCTCAAGGTGAAGCAACGAATTGGAAACGAAACATTTCCATACATTTTTTTTGTGAATCTGTATATGTGTGTGTAAAACAACTTTCGTATAAGAAATATTTATTATTAATTACAATGTGGTACGAATGAAAATTAAAACAAATTTTTCCTAAGCATAAAGAATTACAGAAAAAGCCATGAATTTGAACACTTAGTTGAAAAGCAGCGAATGTTGGTCCAAAACATAATTGCCTAAATTTGAATGCAATTAACAATTGCCTATACTTGCTTTTTATTTATACTTGTATATAGTGAGGAACGAAGTGGAATAAGAAAAGATTATTTGACTGGTAAATTTTTTTCACAAAGATGTATTTAATTTATTGCCAAATTCACCCAGACTATTTTTTATTTAAAGAGGAACGTAATGGTAATGGAACAAACAAATTTTTTTATTATAATTTTTTGGTAGCAACAATCACACATGAAAGTAAAACAATTTGTTCAGACCATGTTTTTTAAATTAAATATAGCATTAAAGGAACGAAATGGAAATGGAACAAAATATTTTTATATTTTTTTACCTAATTTTTACTGATAAAAATATTCTTTATGCTTGGAGCAATTATTAATAGACTAAGTCTAACTAACTAACTAGTCTAAGAGGAACGATTTGAAAACGAAACAAAGTAATCGGTTCAATAAAAAATATTTACTGCAATTAAGTACACCTACACCACAGAAATACATCTCATGTCTGCTTTAATAGGCAGCTAACTGATATCGACGCGCTTCTGACGCTTTACCATATCCACCTGCCATTTGCACTCAGCAAACTATTAGCATACAGCCACACATACTCATATCTGTGTATGCCATCACTGCCGTGTTTGTACTTAAGTAAGCTTCATACAAAAGCGGCTTAAATTTAATTAAAACCACACAAGCCATTTTACAAACTCGCCAGCGACGCCCACAATTAATTGCAACGATTTAATGTACTCCCGCATGGTGCCACACACACACACATACTATGAACAATGCATATGCTCACGTGTGAAGCAGCACTAAAAGCATATGAAGCTCAATATATGTACATACAACAAGAACAAGGGGCATAAACTCATATTTGCAAGCGTACTTATGCATATGCTCGACGTATGTACATATGTCTGTATGGGTGTGCTAGTGTTTTCAAGGTAAAGTGGTCAATTGATCCGGCGAAACAGACATACAACTTACTTATATGTATGTGCGAGCGGTTATATATTTGTTCATATGTGTATGTAAATGTCCGACAACCGCTAGCTCGAGGCAAGCTAAGACAAAAGGCCCATTCGCTACCACCACCACAGGCTGCAGGTGACTGCTTAAGCACACACACACACACTGTCAGTGACAGGAAATTGATGCTAATCGATTTTAAGCTGCTTGCCTTGGCATTTGCCATCACCTTAGTGCCTTTGCCGCGTGGGAAGAGCTGCTCAGCAAATATTCACAAATTAACGCGTACTAGTGGGATGCAATCTACTGTGCTGCTAATAACGGGATTACTTACATATACCTTTTTTTTGCGCAGCTTTTCTATTTCATCTGCTCACACTCTCTATCTTCTCTCCCTCTCTCTCCATCATCTGCTTTCGAGCGCCTGTTTGTGGCATTATCAGCGCTTGAGTCGCAATCTTTTAAACGTTTATGTGTGGTGGTGTGTCTACTAATCTGTCCACGGCTGTCATTTACAATTGCTGCCAGAATTTCTTTTAGATATGTCAGCGCAATTAGGCTCAACATTAGACAGCGTAGACTCGCTCATCAATTATAGATATAAGAAATCGGTTTTTATTATTTTTTTTTTTTGCATTTGCTGGCGAAAAATCTTAGAAAGAAGAAAGGAAAAAATGATATAAGCGCTTAGAATACGTTATACTCGTATGTGCATGAGAGAAATATATTACTAAAGTAAAAATAAATACCTATATTAGTATATGCCAGCAATACTGAAGGTCACTTGATTTGGCTAGCATGTGTATTTGTTGGCACTGACAGCTATAAATCTTCAATTTCTCTCTTAAATCTTTGCTGCGAAAGGTAGTGGGAAGGAAAATGTAAAAAAAAAATCAATTGAACTTTGACACAAATGTACATAGTTTTGAACAGACATATAACAGAGCCTTTGTTTGTGTAAATGTGTATATAAATATATCCAGCAGCACATTTAGCGCCTTCTAGTCTGTGTAATTGCCAAGGCAAGCCACAGGAATAACCCAATGGCCTTGTCGAGCTTCCAAGAACACAGAAAAATTATATGCTTATATACATATGTATGTATGTCTATAAGCAGCTGCAAACATGTACTTATGTATAAACAGTCCTAATTTTCTGCTCAGATATACAGCTTTTGACAGCTAATTAGAAACGCTCCCTTTATTGTAGGTGGCTGATGAGTATAATGATAAAAATTTTTGATATACCATTATTTATATTCCTAAAAGTCTTGCATTGTTCGTGTTACTCTATTTACTAATTAGTTCTCTCTGTTTTGTAGTTGTGAAGTTAAAGTTCTTTTGATTTTTTCCAAAAAAAAAAATCGTTATTTTTTCCAAAATAAATATAAGGTGAATTAAATGCGATAGCTAATTAGAAACAGTTGTTCAAATTCGTGAAGGTGTTAATTTTTATTAATAATATTACTGATTAATAGTAAGCTTGTGTTTCAAAGTTGTGGTTTAAAATATATTATTAAAGTTTCTAATCAGAAAAAGTTGTAGATGTACATCTGCCCTACTTAGTTACATTTTTGACCTTCGACCGTCTTGAAAGACGTAAAAATAAATTGTGAGTCAGATCAAATGCTCAACAACAATTGTTTTAAATGTCCTTAATCATATACAGAATTTTAAAACTATTTCCAATGTTGCACGCAAATAAAAAACCCGAAAAACTGCAAAAGAAATACACTAAAGAATTGATACTACAAGGTGCTTTCCAAAATAAACAGGACTTTTTGAATCCAGCCATCTATATGTCGACTGGTGCGTTAGAATCTGCTATCTTTATCGATTGTCCAGTGAGAATTTCATGACATTTCATTGATTGGAAGTGAAGTTATTGCGTTTTAAGTGTCAGTATGTTTGTGTTATCGGTGCGAAAATGAGCTTCGAACAAAGAGCCAATATTAAATTTTGTTTTAAAATTGGTAAAACTTTTACCGAAACGTTTCAGTTGATGAAACAAGTTTATGGCGATGATTACCTATCCCTTAGCAGAGTGCACGAGTGGTTTCAACGTTTTCAAAGTGGTCATGAGGACTTAAATAACGATTAAAATCCGTGATCACCGGAAATTCCATCGAAACTGTGCGTGAATTCATCAAAAATCAGCTTAAATCATCATCTCATCAACTCATGGAAATGGCCGAACATTTGGGCTTACGAAAGGTGTGTGCACGGTTTGTTCCGCACAAATTGACTGACGACCAAAAATTGCTCAGAATCCAACTTTCGAAGGAGGATTATCTGACCAAAAATGACATTTTAACTATTAACCACTCCCCGTATTCACCTGATGTGCCACCGTGCGACCTTTTCCGAAAAATGCATTTGTCCATGCAAGGAAAGCGTTATGCAGACGTAAAGGCCATTCAAAAGGCTTGCACCAGCATACTGGCGGCCATACCAGATAACGAGCTAAAACACTCGTTCGACATGCTTTTGAACCGTACAAAAAGCTGTATTGAAGCAGAAGAAGACTATTTTGAATAAAATAAATTGATTTTGCCGAAAAAACCATATGTTTTTTTTTTAAGTTCTGTTTACTTTGGAACGCTCCTTGTATCTCGCGAAGGGACCCAAAAAGAGTTCCACTGACATTCTCCATGAAATTCAAGTTAAATGCAATGTCCAAATATTCGAGAGAACAATTGTCCGACGTTTGGTCGAATTTGGGTGCGCCGTCAGATTCTTATAATGTAAATTCGGAATCGATGTGAAGCAATATTAAAGTAAAAGAAATATCGAACAAAATACTAACTGAGAATAAGCTAGTTTTTGTAATACCATTATTTTTTGTTGATAAAATATTTTAATTTCTAATTAATTGTCGCACTCAAATCGTTGATTCCAAATGCTTTTGTTAAAATCTTCAAAACAAAAATGATTCTGAAATAAAAGTGTACTATTAGAGTTTAAGTTTACCATAGGTTTCAATAAAATAATTGAAAATACAATAAATAAATGTGATTTATCGGAAAATCATCATTTACTTCAAAATATGTGTCGTTTCTAAGTAGCTGTCAACAGCTGTACATATCTGTGTATGTTTATAGATATGTATGTATACATGCTAGTCGACAACAAATTAGTAAAGCAAATACCAGTTATAACCGTGTACTAGTATGTATGAATTTATACATATTTGGAAAAGTGCTTTGCTATTAAAATTGCAAACGGCTTGGATTGGTGAGGATTAGATGAAACTCGTTATTACGCTATTACGGCACAGTAGCTAAGTTAAGGTGGAAATTTTAAAACATAAATATATCGGTCTGCAAAGTCTATGGCAAATATTTCTTTGAAATATAATATGAAACAAAATGGAATCGGAACAAAATATTTCCATCATTATTTTTTAGCAAAAAGGTTTTTGTATTTTTTTAAATATAATGCGGAACGAAATGGAATCGGAACAAAATATTTTATCACGTATTTAAAAAAGGCTTTTGTAACATAAAACGTAGCTAATAAAATATATGAAAGAAGCTAATTGGAAACGGAACGAAACGGAATCGGAACAAAACTTCTGAACACTATTTTTTTAGCTGAAATGCTTCTCATAGCAAAAAACTGTTGCCAGACAAAATATGGAATAAATTGGAATTAGAACAAACTATTTAAACATTTTATTTCTAAAAAAAAATCTATAAAAAGGTAATGTATAAAAGAAACGTTTTGGAAACAGAGCAAAACAATTATTATAAAAAAAAATTATGAATGAAACGAATTAAATAGCAAACAGTTAAAAAAGTATATTAATATTTTATATTCGATTCAGGCAATAAGTACTTGAAACACTTATTAACTCCTTTGATACAAATTTGATAGGTTTTCACTGCTGCAGGGCACTTTGTGCACTGAAAGTAAGCATTTCAAACTATTTTTATATTTGCCAATATTTCCTGCTATATTTCGCCATAGTATTAAATAAAATTTCAATAGGAACGATATGAATTTTTAAACATCTCTGTAACGGTATAAAGATAATGATAAACTTATGGCCATTTTTAAGTTTTAAAACTCAAATTTATTACTAATTTCTTTTCGAATATAAAGCTACAAATGAAAAAAAAAACTTTTTGAAACAATATGGAATTGGAACATTAATAATTCTTATTTTTCTACTTATCATAACACACAACTTTTGATAGTGTTATTAAGCATTAAAGAGGACTTAACATCAGAAACAATATGGAATTGGAACATAATTAGTTATTGTTTGTATACTTTTCACACAATTCAGCTGTAGAAAATTTTATTAAGCGTTAAAAAAGCTTAACTATGAATGTAGATATTAAAAAGACTAATGAAAATAAAACCATTTAAAAAGATCTGAAACGGTTTGGAACTGGAACATAAATTTAAGCAAGAAATAAAAGCAAGAAAGAAACAATGCAAATGAATCTTTAGTGCTACAGAGTGGAAATGAAAAGCAACTGTGGGTTTAGTAGTAGTACATATTTTAATTATTATTTAAAACGTATTGAAGTGATTAGAAAGAAATAGTAATTCTATAGAAACAAAACCAAAGCAGAATAGAAACGATTTGGAATAATTGGAACAAAAATAAAGGAAATGAAACGCCACGTAATGTTCTTTTTAAATAATTTAAATATACCAAATCAGAGACGGAACGTTTTGGAATTGGAACAAAAGTTATTTTATATTTACACTTTTTATTAGCAATGTCTTACATATACGTCATTTATGGTTGGCAATTATGCTGATATTTACTTTGATACAGTGTACAATTGAAACACCATAGACTGCTTCTTAGTAGTATACCATGTATTAAAGTGAAAGCAAGAAAGTAGATATTAAATAGTCAGAAAGAAAACTAAAGCAAAAAAGGAACGATTTGGGATTGGGGCAAAAATAATGAAAATGAAACGCCACAGAATGATTTGTAAATATTTTAAATGTTATCTTAACCGTATTGAAGGAAACGAAGGATGTTCCAAATATCGAAATAAAACCAATCAGAGTCGCAACATTTTGGAACTGAAACAAAATTGTTTTATTTTTACTTATTTTATTTGCAATACCTTAACTTCATGTAATTTATGGTGGGCAATTATGTCAATATTCACTTTGATACAGCGTGGAACTGGAACACCACAGATTGATTCGTAGTAGTACACCATTTAAATCGTATTGACGTGAGTTGAGCCGATGATGGAAATCATTTACCAATACTACGAGTACATTAATAAGGTTTCAGGTTGCTAATCGAATTGTGCATTATTTGCAGTTATAAAAGTTTTCCTTGTACATGATAAAAAATGGAAATTGAAATATTTGACAAATCTGAATTCATTCGCTCTATATTACTGTGCTAGAAACTTTATTTGAAGAAAAAATTACTCTAAGCAGTGCTCAAGTCTATACATATCGATATACCGTTACAGCAATTTTCGGGAAATAAATACCATCGCTGTCGCCTAAATCATATACGTATATATTATATAAACAATATATCAATATTTCCACCAAAACATCACAAACCGAATGCCCTTGATACCAAAATGATTACCCCGACATACTGAAACAGGCTACAACAATAACAGCAACGAATTTTCCATTTCGCCAAAAAACTTGGCTTGAGCAAGTAAAGTGAAGCATATCAACCACTGTGCACACAAACGGCGCCACAGTGTCGAAGCAATGATTCAGCAGCGTTGCCAACTACTCAAGCAGAGTAATCAGCAGCGGGCAACCAATAAAGTTACTGGTCCAGCGCACGTAATAAACACACATACACACACATATACATATATTTGCTTGTTTATATGTTGGTGTATGGTAGCAGCCGGCCACCCACCGTTGAGCTGCCATTAGTAGCGAAAATCAATCAGCGTAGTCATCAATTTACCTTTTGCCTGCCTCACTGTGTACACAAAAGTTGCAGTGTTTGTAGTAGTGTATGCATGTGTGTTTGAGTTTGTATAGGAAAATAGCACATCTAACAAAGATTTGGCAGCTTTACACTGCTACTTGCAATTTCACTTCCTTAGTGGCACAATACTCACATATATGTATATATATGTATGTATATGTGTTTGCGGCAGTGGGGTGATTTTAGGTATTTATGTACCGACGTTCATCAAGAAATGTTTGTGTATGTAGAAAGGTTCAACGGCTGTGGGATATACAATTCAATCAGTTTGATTTTCATTTCATAAGATTTATGAGTGGAAATTTTGAAAGTAGGCCATACAAACAGGCTGAGATACATATTTATATGTATCTGCGTGTGTGTTTTAATACTGAAAACGAGCTCAAGTCGGCCTAACAATTGACCTCTGTTATATTGAGAAACTGTGTTGGCGCAAACACATATGAATATATAAACATACATACACACATACATTCTTTGGCGCCACACTTGCCTCTGCTTTTAACTGTTCACACTCAAAACTAAAGCAATCAATTTCCACATACATATGAGCGAACCTTTTGCCCCAGCAGCCACTTGATAAATGCTTCACATATCGAACAGTGAGAGCCTGAGAGCCTTCTGGCTTACTAAAATAAGAAACGACACATTTTTGTGGAAAAACAATAAACACAAGTAGATTTCGGCTGCACCAAATCTATGACCACCCACAGGCGCTTTTGTTGTAACATAAGTAGGTCTGTATCTCGATTTTGAAAATTCTTCCTAAGCTTTACCGCTGCTTTAAATCATAATCCATGTCAAAATTCACGAGGATATCTTGTCAAATAAATAGATTTCCATAGAAGGACTTGATTTTGATCAATCAATTTGTATGGCAGCTATATGATATAGTAGTCCGATCTTAACCATTTTTTCCGAAAATTGTGGCTTGGCCTTGGACAATATTAAACGAAAAAATTTCGTGTAGAAATCTGGCCAAACAAAAATGGTCTCCATACAAAGATTTGTCTTTCACCGATCTATTTGTATGGTAGCTATATGCCATAGTGATCCGATCTTTAAAATTTTTTTGAGAAATTATAGCATTGACTCGAACAAATATGTATGTATGTATATATGACAAATAAAAAAGGTTTTTCACACAAGGATTTAATTTGTATGTGCCAATTTGTATTGCAGGTATAAGCTATAGTCGTTCGAACTGAACAATATATTCAAAAATTATAGCGCTGCCTTAGGTAATAATCTGTACCAAATTTCTTGAGGATATCATATGAAATAGCAAAATTATCTATACAAAAACTTAATTTTGATCGACCAGTTTGTGTGACTCTTGATAAGGAAGGAACATCCGTAAAATTTCCAGTCGATATCTGAAACTGAATGACAAATTCTGGTATATTCTGGTTAAAGTTATAGATCTTCAGATTATAAAATGCAAACAATGAAGCAGCAACTCAACCCTTTTCACATACATAAAAGCATTCAAAATGCTACGCCACACATAAGTGTACATATTTACATAGTATGTAAACACTTTAGTTCATTGATATGCTTGCGCTATTTCTGAGAAAATCTGTGAAAGCCAATGAATTTCAATTCATTGGGGGAAAATTAAGTTAAAAGTTATTGAAGGCAGACAGCGCTAACGACAGCTGCAGCAAAACATTTGCACACTTCCATATACAAATATCATACACATACATGTGTATGTATGTATGTACATGTGCTTATGCATATCCGGTTAGCTGTGAGGGGAACTTGTAAAATTTATGGCACTTTATCGCACCCTCAAGGCATTTAAAGGGACGCAGTTGAACGGGTTGACGGGTGTATATACTTATATGAATGTATGTATGTATGTATCAATTTCAACAAATGGCAGCTTGAAGATAAATGTAGTGAAAAGCATTGATACAAAGCAGCACAACGGTGTGTTAATTGTAGGAAACGGAAACAGATTATAAGGGAATCTTTGTAATTGATTTAAAGCAATTAATTGAAAGTGGTGGTAAAAGCAATTTATTAATACCCTTGCTAGTAGGCTGCAGATGAGCAGATGCAATTTAAGCATAGAAAAAGTGATTTAGACTATAAATAAAAGGCAGCCAGAGCATCACTCGAATCAAATCCTATGTCATGAATAGCACGATCTATCTTGACTTCTAAAGCTTGAAGAGAGTCTGGTTTATTGCTAAACACCATTGACTTTAAATACTT
The DNA here is from genome assembly GCF_023373825.1 of Bactrocera dorsalis. Taxonomy (NCBI): domain Eukaryota; kingdom Metazoa; phylum Arthropoda; class Insecta; order Diptera; family Tephritidae; genus Bactrocera; species Bactrocera dorsalis. The sequence continues at coordinate 31,363,706 of NC_064303.1, read as the reverse complement.
AACTCCACTCCAACCACCAAAACCCACTCACAGTAACAGTGACACCAACTTCATTTCGAAAGAAGTGCGGACCAATGATTCCACAAGACCACAAACAAACTGTCACTCTATGTGAAAGTAATGGTTGTTCATTAAAAATGTGTGAATCTTCTTTTCACCAGACCAGACAGTTTTGTTTATTTACCGCATAACTCAAATTAAAGTGCGTCTCGTCGGAAAATATGAGAACGGAACGTTTTGGAAATGAAACACTATACTTAAACTAGATATTAAACGGTTTAAACACTTTTAAAACTTTCATGTTAAAATTTTCTTGACATTATTGTATGAAACAAAATGGAATTGGAACTTAATTTTTGCAAAAATCTTATGCTTATACACATATACAAATTTGTCTAAAATAAAATTAAATTAAAACAAAAATTTAATAATATTATTATCCGGAACTTAATGGAAATGAAACGTTTCTTTATAAATAAATAAATTTGGAGCACAGCGTAAACTAAAAAACCGTTTAAACACTTTTAAAGCTTTAACGTTAAAATTTTCTTAACATCATTAAATGAAACAAAATGGAATTGGAACGTAAGTTTTGCAAAAATCTCACGCTTATACACATATGTCTAAAAAGATTAAAATGAAAACAAAAAATGTAATAATATTATTATGTGGAACAAAATGGAAATGAAACATTTGTATATGAATGAACTAATTTTGAGCACAGCGTAACTAAGAAACTATTTAAAAATTTAACTTAAGCTGTAGTTTTAAAAGTTTCTTAACATTATTATATGAAATAGAACGGATTTGAAACTTAATTTTTGCAAAAACTCATGTTAGAATTATATCTTAGAAATCACTTTTCCAGTCAAGTTAAGCCAATTCAAGTGCAAAAATTTAAGAATAGCATGAAACCAGTGCGAGAGGTAAACCTTTGTGCCCACAAAACAATGACAATGAAACTCACCTTCACATCTGAGCAGAAATGCATATTGTCGAAAATACTACAACGAGCACAAATGCACACATTCCCATACATACTTGCGCATATGATTGACAATGACGGCTGTTAACATATTCATATGCAATGGCATGCCAGCGGCAGCAACAGCGAGGGCGACACTTGTCACCAAGGAATTAGACAGGAGAAAAAACGTATTTTTGAATGTCATCATAAGTGAAATGAAATTCGAATTCCGAATGTTAGACGCGGTTGGCGATGAAGCATTTACAGCAACACTTATACGCACGTTAGCTGCTGCTGGTGCTACGACTCAACATGGGACTTTACGTACTCGTACATGCATAAATGCCAATGCCAGGCGCAAGCTTGTTTGCTCAACACATGCGATGGCACTCCTAGACTCCGCCTTCCCATAAACGCATGCAAATGTGTGTATTGACGCATTACGAATGCACACACAGACATCAGCACAAATACACATATCATACATGTATGTATGTCTATCTTCTATACTAATGACCTTCGCGTCCGCTCGCTGCTGACATTGCCTTTAGCTAAATCGAGTGGCAGATTTGCGCCAAAAGACACTTAAGTAGCTTAAATTATTAAAATGGAATTTAAGTTGGGCAACAAGAAATGTCAAGTAAATATTAGAAATAAATTCAGTGCAGTTATGCTTCGTGGGTAAGTGCGTATGTCTGCTTGTTAAGTATGGCAGCGTGGCAAATTGAAAATGTAATCGTGCAAAATGAAAATTGATTCAACAAAAAACGGTGGAAAATATATGTTCGTGCACTGCTTAAGTTGCTTATGAATAATTTACTGTAATTGTATAATTTATTTATTTAAAATGAGTATGACATTATCAAACAACATCTAGGCTATGAAGCAATGTTACGTATACGACGTGTATGTCCAATGTGACGTTTATTTACATTTAAATATAACAGCGAGCGTAAAAATAATTATTGATAAAGGAAAATTTTGTATTTATGAGAACACAAATCATTTTCTTGACTGACTTTCAGGCAATAAATTTCAATTACAATTTTTATAAAACTAATGTGTATTACTTTTGAAATTTTTGCGACGTAAAAATAGTAAATAAACTTAATTGCGAGTCGAGCATGTTCATAAAAAAGGTTACCTTTGGCTGTTCCAATGCGGTAATACCTTTCACAGGTGCAGTTCTTGTATAATTATAAATCGTGTTTTCTAAGCCGATAAAGAGCTCCAAGACTTAAATATTTTCAACCTTACATGCACTAGCACGTTTAGATCAGTACACATGCTGCGTCGAACTCCCAAAAGTATGCAATTATCCGCAAAATTTCAGGTTTATATTTTCAAGCTCTCAGAGAGGCATTTACACACTTCACTATTGAGGTAAGTCAAAAAAAAGTTTCGAATCCGAAATAAGTAAAATACCGATCTGTACGAAAGTTAAGTATACGCCCTGCTCCATCATGTACCGTACTAAGGTACCAAGTTACGTATACGCCCAGCCTTATACTTTATCAAGCCACGAAAAAGTTACGTATACGCCGGGTACTGCTCATGTTAAAACTAATATTTTCAAAATTTACATACGAATTTTTGTCAGCTACAATATTTCACCAAAGATTACGAATAGATAGTGCCAACTAATGCAAATAATATTAAAACTTTTGCGTAGCGACAACAAAAACAACAGAGTAAAAGTAGATTCACCACAACGATAGCAAATACTTTGTGGCCTGTGAATTACAGTGTTGAACTAAAAATGCAAGAATAAAAGAGCAAACATTTTAAGCGTTCATGCTGAATGCACTCAATTGTGAAAATTCGTATGATTTCCTCTGCATTCGTGCGGCATTCGAGTGTGAAGGATAATAATGTGGCAGCAGCAGACGTTGCAGCGAACAGCAAATGCGCTTAAGCTGGTGTCCTTCATTAGTGGACAATCAGTTAACTATATTTTAGCTATTTTAATCTTCAGCGGGATGCAGTTTACATTCTGCTACGCTGATTTCTTTTATTTATTTTGGGCGAATAGTAAAACTTTGAGAATTACCGAAATTCGGAAGTATATTTTTTTTAGTTTTTGTGGGGATTGGCAAAGTTTCGACCAAGATTAGTAGTCGTAGCTTGTCTTATTGGAAATGTAGTGATTGAAAATTGATAAGAATTAGTTTCAATTAGTGGAGTACTAACGTTAAGAAAACGAAGACGTTTATGGGGGTTTAATGAAATGTAAATTTATTAAAAAACAAATAAATAAATACAAAATATTATGAATAAAACGACTAAAAATTGTTTTACTATGATTGTTATTTATTCTTATGTAAAACATGTTTGGATTCCATTAGAATTTCTTTACGAATATTCACTCCAATTAAAATAATACAACAAACATGTTTCGATTCTACTGCAATAAAAAGGCAACACAAATAAAGTATATTCATAAAAATAATATAAAAACCAAAACATAAAAAATTATACATATATGTGTGGTATATAAAAAAAAATCGATTCTATTATAAAATTTTCCAAAATATTTATTGTAAGTAAAATAAGTAAATATTTACGAAAACAAAAATTATTTACTAAAAGGAAACATATTTCGATTTCTATAAATATTTTATAAAAATTTTCTTTTAAAAATATAAAACAAAATTATTATTAAAAAAATATTTTATTAAAAATATCTTGTTTTAATATATAGTTTTCACTTTTGAAATATTTATATTTCACTTTTCGATCTCTATTTATATATTATTAAAATTGCATATTTCAAAAAATTTAAAAAGAATGTATTATTTTAATTTTAATATAAATAAATAAAAAATAATTTATATATTTTGTTTTAATTATAATTACATTTTTTAAAGATTTTGTTTTATTTTATTATTTTTGTAATATTCCGAAAAATAATATGTTTTATTGTAAATGTAAATATATTTTTTTCATACTTTTTCAAATACTTTTTTTTTAATTTTACTTTTTTGAAATATAAAATATTTTAATTTTTAAATTGTAAATAAATAATGTAAAACGTATGTTATGCTTGCTTTATTGCTATTAATCACCTATATTCATACTCGGCATGGTCATACAGCGTTCATCAGCACTGGCATGCATTCAATCACTTTTCACCCACTTTCTAAACTCTAACTAAACAATACTAAAATCCAGAATTTTAAAATATTTAATTGAAAAAAATGGTTGAGGCGACTCAAAGTTAGTTATATAAATACGAAATTTATATCTAAATATTAGAAAATAAAATAATTTAAACAATTAAATATTTCTTAAGAAAAATAAATTAATCTTTAAATTATTCAAAACAAAAAAAAAAAAAATAAAATAAAATAAATAAATCTAAAAATAATAAATCTAAAATTTAATATGAAAAAGGAACCTTATAAAGCCTTAACTTAAAAAATAACAACTAGGAAATTTAAAAATTTAGACATATTTTTAAACAATGTAGTAAAATGTTTCGTATTGCTTGTTAGTACTTTCAAAAATACAAAGTTATTGTAGTTACATATATTAGCGCAGACGACCCATTGGACCCATTAGTTTAATATGAACCAATCTCAAGACAAACCTGTTGAAAAAAGTAAAAAAAAATCATATATAAAAGCAAAAAAATTAAGTATAAAAATACTAACTAATAAATAACCAAAAGTTGTGCCTTTAAAAAACAAGATTAATAAAAAAAAATTTATGAAATAATAAAATAATTAAAAAATGAATGATATAAATAAATTTTAAATTTAATTTTTACGAAACTGGCTAAAAAAAACTATATTATTAGGGCAAATCAAAAAAATTAGATATATTTTTTCGCTTGGTACTCTACAAATAGATTTTTTTTAATTACCTGTAGGAATGTCTCACCCAGTATGAGCTCTTAATTTTAACGCGACGGTTCTCCGCCTGACAGTTGTATATTTATTTCTTATTACCAGGCAGAAAACGTATGCCTACTTGAAAAAAATACATCGTTTCTCGATAGAGATTGCTTTAAATCGTAAAACTCATAACTGTGTTTGAAATTTACTTATTCTTAAATTTAAAATATTTTACTTTAATTTTTTTATACTCTGAACAGGTTATATTAAGTTTGCCACGAAGTTTGTAACACCCAGAAGGAAGCGTAGGAGACCCCATAAAGTATATATTTAAATGAGCATTTTCTAAAATAATAATGTAATATACGAAGAGAAAGTTCATTCAAAAACAAAAATTAAAAAAAAAGGTCCCCAAAACTCAATTTCTACAAAAGTTATGACTATTTGAAAATAAAAAAGCCTTTTTTTTTGAAAAATTCATAATTTTTTTGAAGTTGGACAAAAAATTTTGAAAAAATTCTCAAAAATTTTTTTCAAATGGTAGAAAAGGATAGATAAGTTTCAGCAAAATCTAAAGGGGTCGGGTTCAAAAGTGGTCGATTTGGTATGGAATACCCCATATATACCAGAGTACCAAGCAAAAGTAATATTTTTTTAGACCCACCCTGTAGTCTTCGTTCAAAAAAAAAAAAAACTATTTAGTAGGACATAAATTTAAAAAATATTACACCAAAAATTTAGCTAGTTACAACCTTGTCAAACAAAATACTCTGTTTCTAAATTATTCAGTAGTGTAACATATACAAGGCATTTTTTCTTTACTTTTGACTAAATCACTAACATTCTATCGCTTTATATAACATCTAAAAAAATTTACATATTTTTACGAACCATAATATTTTTTATATCACATGAGTTCAGTGAAAAAGTGTCTTAAGATTTTTATCATTTTAATAATTTTCATTTTATAAAATTTAGTTGGGTGTTTTACGTAACAAAAATTTCAAGTGTTTAGTTTTTCCAATTTTAATTAAATTTATAAGTGAAAATTAAGCCACGGAACTATTTTTTTAATTAATTAAAAAATGTGGAGAAATTTTTTTACTGTTAAATTTATGGAAAGAAAATAAAAATTTAACATGGAATTTTAGTTAGTATTTTTAAATTAATCTCAGAGCAATTGAACTAAAACTTACAACTCAAATTTTTCTTTAAAAAATTTTTTAATTTCTAATTTTTATTTTAATAAATTATTTTTTAACTGTGCAAGTAGAGAAAAAAGCACATATTTTTCTCTAGGATTCCAAAGTTTTTGTTAGCAATCCAATCAACAGACTAACTGTTAAAGAAATCGTTTAAATTTTAAAAGATTTTTAACACAATTTGTTTTAATAAAAAAATTTCAAAAACTAAAAACGTCAAAAATTATAGTGATGTTTTGGAAACCAATTTTACTTAAAACTCTAAACTAAAGTCGAGTTTAATAGTCGAAAATACTATATTTTGAAAATTTTCAAAAATTGAACAAATTTAAAAAATTAAGAAAAAAAATTTAGGTGAATAGTAAAAACGAAATTTTTTTCAAACATTAAAATAAAACACATTTTTAAGTGGAAAATTCTATATTGTAAAAATTTTCAAAGATTAAAACATAGGATAAACCAAAAAACAAAATAAAATTTTTTTCTTTAATTAAAATAAAGTCACATTGTAAAGTTAAAAATTCTATATTTTGAAATTTTTCAAAAATAAAAATACTTAATATAGGAAAAAAATAAAGGGACGTAATACAAAACAAATATATTTAAAAAATTAAGAAAATAAACTTTTAAGACACAAGTTCTATGTTTTGAAATTTTTGAAAAACCCAAAACATATCAAAAAAACAAACTTAACATATTGAGAGTTTAATAATGATTATTAAAATGCGAATAATACTTTTTCTGCGAATTTAATTTTTTTTTTCAAAACATAAAATTATATAAATTATTTTTTATCTGAAACTATTTGAATAGTTTAAAAAATTTTATATTCTTTAACTACATATTACTATTTAATTTTTTTTTTTCAAATATGTTTGACTTTTTATTTAATTTTTCAAAAAAAAAATTATTTTTATTAACATTTTATTATTAATTACTGCTTTAAACTTAAAAAAAAAATTTAAGTGCATTTTCACTGAACTCGTTTTATTTAAAAATATTTATTATATTCACTGCGCAACCATTTTCAAAGAAAATTAATTCTTTTTTTCTCAAAGTAATTGTTATAAATAATTTTGATATCACAATTAATTTTTTTATGAAATTTCATATGTCACAAAACGTCATTTACTGCATTTTGTATAAACGATTAATATTCTTTATAAATATAAATACAAATTTCATACATTTATAACAAAATTTTGCCAAAATTAACCAAATTAAGATCCTTTTGTAAATTTATTAAAAACCATATTTAAATTAAATACTTACTAATATAAATATATATATATATTTATCACAAAGTTATATTTAAAATTTAATAATACCGTAAAATATTTCAAAATAACAGTTACTAATAAATTTGTATTCTCATTTACACCTCTTCTCCCTTAACCAACAATAAATTACCCACCTCCAAAAATACTCCCAACCCACCACTTTGTAACGAACGCAATGTTGCCACTAAAAAAAAAACACTTTCCAAAATACCCAACACACATACACACACACACAAACAATCAAAAAATAACACTTATAAAATAAAAACAACAACAACAAAATCACACACCAAATTGAAACTGCAAAATTTAGGCCAATGAAATTGAAGATGAGCCGGAACCACTGAGCATGGCATGGCCCGATACTGCCCGCAAACGTCTCACCTACATAATGGTGGCACCACTGCTAATACCCATGTGGCTGACGTTGCCCGATACGCGTACACCGCGCGGCAAGAAATACTACCCGGTCACGTTCATGGGCTCAATACTATGGATTGCTGCCTTCTCATATCTGATGGTGTGGTGGGCGAACGTAGCCGGCGATACGGCACGCATACCACCCGAGGTGAGTAGTTGTAAACACACATATACATAGATGTGTTCATATGTATGTGTAATGTGGGTCATTCTTTATATCTTTACATAATTCTACTTTTTTTAGTCTTATCTTCATACATCATCTCATTGCTTTTTAATATTTGCTAACTGTTTTTTTTTCCTATACCCCACTCACTCACTGCGCTACATACATAGGTTATGGGTTTGACCTTCCTTGCCGCTGGCACATCAATACCCGATTTGATAACGTCGGTGATTGTGGCGCGTAAGGGATTCGGTGATATGGCGGTTTCCAGTTCAGTGGGTAGCAATATTTTCGACGTCACTGTTGGGTAAGTAACATTTCAAATTACCTTTCTTGTTATAAATATATAAGTGATTTTAGTGAATTATGCTTAGTAAATATCAATAGATGTGGCAAGTATTTTTTTCTGACTCTAATTATTGTACTTCAATGCTGAGTCAGGATGAGGTCTATATGTATTTCGCTAGTGGCTCAGCATGAGATCAGCATTTCTGAAGATGTAGAAATGAAGCTTCTGCCTTTGAATAGTATTCATTTAAGTTTTTTTGTTGTAGGAGCGTATAAACTTTTCCAACATAATACTAAGGAATTCTGTGGATGGTCAATATTCCATTGCAAAAAAAATTCGGCAGAGTTCCGTCTGTTGTTGTAAACTAATCTTTTTAATCTAGTTTTTATTTGATTACAGCTTTGTCTACTTTATACAGTCACTGATGGGTAAAATCGTTAAAAAATTCTCTGATGTTAGAACTCAAAGAAGAGCTCAAGAAAATTATCAAAATGAGAGCTCAATCCTCTAAGAAGAGCTCAGAAAAAGTAAACAAGAAAGGTGATAGAGAGAAGAGGTCGATAGAATTTTTTGAACAAATAACAGAACTGCTTTCATCAACTAACAGCGAAGGACCTTGGGTTCAGTTTAAATGTACAATACACTCATATAAGGTGAAATTTCAAATTTTTAAGTTCAAATCGGTCAATCGAAAAGACTCAGCCATTGGGTTAGAAGAACATATTTATTTTTAAGCGAAAATTGGCAACAATGGAAAGAATTTATAAACTTAAAGAGATTTTTACAAACATTTTTGTTCGAAGTTTAGGTGCTTAGAAAACACCTTTGCAAAAGGTTTGACCTTGGAATGAACTTTCGTAAATTTTAAGAGCTGTTTTAATGCAAGCACAGTCCCACCGCAATTTTAGGCGACAGCAGGGATTACAAATTTTCTATCAAAACTAATCAATTTCGGATAAAAAAATGAAAATGTTTTGTTGTTTCCGAATAGGGAATCTTCGTAAAATACTGCCAATATTAAATGACAGCATGTACAACTCACATTGCCCGCTATAGATACGTCTCCTTCAGGACCACGTCCAGACAGTAATATGTAACTATACTGGACTTTAAGTTTTGGAATTTTTATGGTGAAAAGACCTTCTTTGAATAAATTGTACGAATCAAAAATACTTGATCGCGACAAATAAGGGCCTTTTCCAACAGCAGTGAACTCCGAGGGCTTACGACTCCTCGTGGTATCAGATTTAAATCTGCGGTCAGACCTTGTAGCTTTTGCCTGTTGAAAAGCCATCTAACTCTATGACTGCTAACATTTGTCGCTAGAACTTCAAATGTCTTTTCATTAAAAGGAATCGCATTCAAAATCTATAATATTAGTTCAAGCTGAGTATTACAGCACTATTTCTGACAAGGCTATGCTTCATTTCATATTTCAAGAACATAGTGCATATTGGATTTTAGTCGCCTTTTACGACAGACATGCCTTACCCCGGGCAAATTCTACCACTGCTCTTGGGGGGAACAAAGTGGATACCGTTTGATTCAAATATATTGAACTTGGGTTCATCCGAGGTTATTGCGCTTTGTCAAAATTCTACTGACCAATTTTCGTGCTCTTTCACCCATACAGAAGCCTGCATTTTCATAAGTTTCTAAAAAAGTTTTTGTTGTGGGATGTTGGCCATTGAATCCTGCCTCTATGAGTCTTCGGCAGATAGCTGATATTTTCACAAACACTCCTGCCCCATTTCTAAGGTATTTTTTAATGTTTGACGAAGATTTAAAACGATCCAGTAGACTCGACCTTGGGTTGAGCGTGACTCTCTCGTCTTTCGCATTTTTCCATAGCCTTTTTCCGGGCAAAGACGGTTCACGATTTTTTTAACGGTCTCTGACGCTTATCTAGGGATTTTGTTCCGCATTTAAATTGTTCGGGCCTAACATCTGACTTATCTGCCGATTCGGTATCAACCGTCGTAAACCAAGAATATTTTCATTTGCATATTTCGAGCATTAATTATCAAAATATTTGGCATGTAATGCTAATCAATCGCAATAAAGATTAAAGTTTCGAAAAATTTCACCCAAAACCAAATCCACAGCGCAAAAACCAGCAGCTGCGTTTAGAGCTTTCCACATATGGCTTATCACTTGAAAGCAAAAAAAGACACTTTGACAGAAATAAGCCGCAAAATTTAAGCCTTGTTAAACCTTGTAACCACTCAGCACTTAACCTTAACTTGATGTGCACATATAACTGATACTTATAAACACACATGTTTACATACACATTTGCATGAGCACTTAGAGCGCACACCTACGCCAATTTAACTTTCGAGTGCTGAGGGTATGAAAAAGGCAACCAGAAAAATTCACACAAAAAAAAACAAAAATGTGGAACAATTGAAAGAACTTAAAACCTTACTTATAAGCATACAAGCAATTATACATACATACACGCATACTTGCAAATATGTGTGTGTGCGTGTTTGATGTACCGTTAAGCTGCAGCCGGCACAGTTAAGTCTCACAAACACTCATTAATACGCCATTCAACATTTGAAATGACATTGAATAATGAAAAAGTTCACAGGCCATACGAAATGCACACACACATACTCACACAAACACCACCGTAACCAGCCAAAAAAAAGCACCAAGTCGGGTATAGCGTGTGTTGTGAGTGGTTGCATGTGGCTCGAATGTAGGTGCACTTATTTCTGCTCGTATAACCGAAATGTCAGTCAGTCGCCAACAGAAGCAATCAAGCACACACCCACACACAAATATCGCACACAACCCCATACATGTATAGAACACATATGACTTGCTTGTGCTGGCATATGTTCGAGACAAGCACAATCAGTGAGACAGTGACAAGTTGAGGTACATCAATTTTTAACAAAGTACCACAAATCTGCTCTAAAGCCGACCTATTCGCGTGCTTACGCACACACAGACACTCAAACACTTAAATACACACACACACACATGTAAATGCGTAGTTTAATTTGTGTGAAACTCACACAAGCAGTCAAGTTTCGGCCCACAAAACTGCCTCTATTTCAATGACATCTTCTACCTCACCTCGCACACACACCGACACAATACACTCACATATATGTATGCCTTCACATGTAGGCACTAAGGCTCATATGCCGTTATTCAGCGCGCCCTGTGCCCTGAGACGAGCTAGTAGACCGTATGTCTAGTTAAGCCTTGTAATAAAAAACGTATAAATTGTCACTTAACAACAACAACAACAACCACTACTACTACTACTGCAGTAATGAAAGGTAAAACTACACCTATACAATCACACGCATACCGCGAAATTGTGTGAGGACACGTGTGGCTGCACATATAGCATGGGCTGGTGTAGTGAAATTTGAATGCGACCAATAATGGCGCCGTTGCATGGCAATTTATTCAAGACAACGATAGGTTACTCGCTAAAAAGCTGAAAATTTCTCAAAATTCAACATTTTTGAAGAAATTTGTTTTTGCTGGTTATAAAGGTCAGTTGGCAAAGTGCAGTATATGCACTGTGACAAAAAAGTACCCAGAAATTGTAAATAAAACGCAAAATATTTAATTATTCACCAATATCCATTTTGTCGCCTTCAAAATAATCTCCACCAGATATAATACGCTTATGCCAAAGATTTCTCCAGTCCTCGAAACACTTTTCGTAATCATTTTTAAGAATGGCTTTAAGCGAATTTTGTTTTGTCTCGTCGATCGACTGAAAACGGGTTCCATTACAATGATTTTTGACTTACATGCATGTCAAACTCATAAACCCATGTCTCGTTGGCAGTTATAACTCTCCATTAGTGTGGGATCGGAATTAACACAATCATGCATGTCCAAAGAGACCTGTTTATGGTACTCTGTTTGAAAAAAATCAGCTTTATCGGGACGAGTAGAACGAAAACACGTTTCATGCCCAAAACATTAACCAAAGTAATTTTAACGGACTCGTAAGGGATGTCGAGGTGTCTTGCTATCGCTCTAATACTTGCCTGATCATTTTCAAGCACCATCTCGTTCACTTTTTTAATCAGTTTTCACCAATTGACGAAGTCGAAAATCGTCCAGAACGAGGCATGTCTTCAGCGATGTCTCGGCTGTCTTTGAAGAATTTGTACCACTCTAAAACTAAACTACCGTTAGCCTTTTCCAACATTTGCAACGATTCCGCCTACAAAATTTCGTTAGGAATACATAATTTGAGAAAAATTTTTTGTTCGACATTTCTGCCGTACCGACTTAAGCTATACCATTCTTTCCATATTCCAGAGAGATTTCCTTAGAGATTGTACCAATACTTTAAGTGCATTCAAAAGCGATGAGAAGTAATACTATACTTGTTATGCACTCAATCTCACTACTCTAACACGAAAACTCATAAACTCATGTTTCCGTTAATCACTGCTCAGAAATATGAAGTTTATTATTAAATCAGCATCATTCTAGTGCTTAGCATTGAACACCACTCATAAACTCGAACTCCGCACAGAAATTCCAACTGAACTTAAATACTTTAAAGCAATAAACTCATGTTTAGCATTAAACACCGTTCAGAACTATGAAATTTATTGTTAAGTAAACCCCAAGACTCGATTTACATATTCATATTTTAGCGTTTAGCAATAAACACTACTCATAAATGTAGAGTTTACCAAATAATTTCCCTTAATTATAGTTTATGAGAAAAAAATGCTTACCAGCAAATAAAAATATGTATGTCAGACTAAACCCAAGGTTTTTCCTCACCTCGTTGTTTCGATAAATTATTATAATTCATCAACTATATCCATCCGAACAACAATTTTTATATACTATGAAAATGGATCGATCGATGTAAATCACAAACTTGTGTTTAGCCACAAACACTGAAATCAGTCGACTTGTTGATAAGAGCATTATTAGAGTTAGAATTAGAATGATCCGAAGATGATATAATCGTATAAAACTTTTTTTTTTCTAAATTATTTTATTTATTGTATCTGCTTTTTCTTAAAGCCTTACAATAAGTAATAAAATCTTAAACCTATTTAAAAACTAGACACGCTCAAGCAAGTGATTGCGCTGTTTTGGTGATACATTGCTCCTCAGTACGCGGGCATATCTCTTCTTTTAAGGCGTGTTTGACCACAGGAATGTACCAAAGCATTAGCCAAAGGGTTTGGGTGATCACGCAGTTTAGATATATACTTAATTCTGCTGTCTTCTACTTCTTTTTTTACCATAGGAATACCAAGGTCTTTATGGATATTTTCGTTACGCATGTACCATGGTGAACACGTGATTGTTCTAAGCATTTTTGATTGGAATATTTGTATTAGATCAATATTAGTTGCACAGTACCCCACAGTTGAATGCCATACATCCAAATCGGCTTTATGACCGCATTATATAAAAGCACTTTGTTGTCTAGGCTATGTTTGGAGTGTTTATTTAAAAATTGCAGCTCTAATCTTCATACATGTTATTCTACTAGAGATGGGTTTTCTCCACGTGAGCCTTCTATCTAGGTGAATACCAAGATATGTTACTTCGCTCGCTTGGGGTACTAAAATATTGTTCATTTTTACTGCCGGGCACATCTTTGGTCTTAGCGAAAATGTAATATGCTTACACTTCTGTTCATTCACATTTATACGCCAGTTCGATAGCCATTCTTCGACAGAACTTAAATGCTCCGTTAATATTCGTGATGCTAAAATGTGGCATTTGTTACGGCTCACTATAGCTGTGTCGTCCGCAAAAGTTGAACATTATTAGCTGTTGGAAGATCTGCTGTATATATAATATGATGTATAGTGTTGGGCCTAAAACACTGCCCTGGGGTTCACCAGCCCTTATCTGTCGTTCATCAGATATGAAATCTCCCACTTTTACCATAAATTTTCTATTTTTTAAATAAGACTCCAAGGTTTTATATAATTGTAAGGGTAGAATTTTTTTAATCTTGTATTAAAAGACCTTCGTGCCACACCTTATCAAACGCTTGAGCTACATCTAGAAATATTGCTGAACAGCTCACCCTGTGCTCAAATGCTTTCCTTATCTCATTAGTAATTCTATTTACTTGCTATATTTCGCACGAAATCCGAATTGATGCATTGGTATTGTGTTATTTTCCAGGAGAAAAGGAGACATCTTTGATAGTAATACTTTTTCAAATACTTTTGAAAGACAAGGTAGAAGACTGATTGGTCTGTATGAAGACAACACAGCCATCTTTCCCAGTTTTATCTATCAAGATAATCTGCGACTAAAACTTGAACATTACTTTTGCTTTCGTCGCACTTTTTAACTTTTTGTGATATGAGTATTTTCTTTATCCTTCACCCTATTAATAATCTGTTCTATAAATTTTAAGCTTTCTATAATCGTCAGAAAACTTTTTTTGATAATTTTCTGGCAAAAAAACTACATTTTCAAGTTTTTAATGTAAGCATTCATTATCGCCTCCAGTAAGCTCTTCAGCTAATATAATACGAATACAACTCAAATTTTAAGGGGTTACATGGGTTTCCTCGGGTAAAAACAGCCTTTTTCAACAATATTTTTCTCATATAAAAAATGAAATATTTTTTTGGAATTTTTTATTGTTACAAACATACACTATTAACATTATTAATTTTGGTAAAAAATATTTTAAACTGGGCCAATACGACGCCGTTTCCAGTGACGTCTCGGAAAAAAATGTTAACGCGTTGGCAGGATAACTTCTTACAGGAACATCTAAAGTGAGAAAAGAATACGTGTTGTGTAAAATTTCAGGAAAGTCGGTTGATTAGTTCTTGAAAAATCTTTCCAACGTCTTTCCAACCGACTTCAAAAATAAAGTTTCGAGAAAAACACGTTTAAAAACGGCGCACTTAGCTAACTTCAAGCGCTTAAATTCTCTTGGCTATATCTCCGAAACTATTACTCGGATCAACTTGAAAATTTAGCACAATATCTTAAAAGTGTTTTAGAACTGAATAAGATAATAAAAAATTTACCCCTTAAACCAAATTGCACTTTTTATATTCTAAACTTTTGCTGCGATGGCTTTCAATGCATTTAGCGAGTTTTGAGTTTATCTCTTTCAGTTAATTTTTTGAGCGCCATTGTTGAACAGTTTTGTTGTTTATTAGCCCACATCTTGGCATCACTATTATTGTGTTTGATGAATGTGGAGTCCTCAGCGATAGCGTAAGCAAGCATCTCTTTTGCGATCTCTACTCGCCGACGTTTTTTTTTTAAATATTTAGATCGTTTGCTACGCTTTATACTTAAAAAATTAACCAAAATGGTGTTGGGTGGTTGATCAATAAAAAATGTTGAAATCTATTGATCTTTTCATGCACTATTTTTCAACTTTTACGAAGTTATGATTACGACTTTCACTGAATGCTTTGTGCCACTCAAATAACATTTCGGCATCAAAAATTGTGATTACCGTGAAACATTGGAAAATTTCAAGTAATATCGTTGTTCAGTTATTATCATGAAAATAATCGCCAGGCACAACAATCTGGGAAAAACAATATATCGATCCAGTTTGCGTGCTCAGTCCGAGTTAAATTTGATCAGATGGTACATAAGCTAATTTTGCATGGTAGACCAGAGTCTATAGCAATGTATCAATAGACGATAAAATCTAAGTGAGAATGAACACAGTGACTAGGCAGCGATTTTGAGTACTCCAGTGGAGTGACATATGAATACTGGTTTTAAAGCTTAACATCCTATGTGACTCGTTCAATGCACAGGTTTTAATACCGGAAAAGCTTTTTGATGAACACTTGGTAAAAACTTTGCTCCTAATTTTTATTTGGCTCTATATTTTGACGTCGGCGTGTTAAGCTCTTTATGGCTATTGACTATGCTACAACCCTTTCTTAGCAACTATTCCTTGAAAATTACCTCAATATAAGCTCTGCCTGCTTTTCCCAGCAAATGCCTTAAATTCCAAACCTTAAACATAGAAAGACTATAGAATTTCAACAGTTAGACTTTTTATTAAAGATTTTTCTTTTTATTCTATTTCCACTAATCCTTTGGAAAATTGCACGTGTATGTATTTACCGTTACTTAAAACAACTATTTTTATTTTTCGCCAAGTTTAAAAGTGTACAGAAGTTTATTACTATGTTATAAGTCGCCATAAGAGACTAAGTAAACCAAACCGCAGAAGAGAAAAGAATACCAAAACTTTTCTTTCAACACACACTCACACACAACTCACACGTTTACTGTAAAGAAACCGCATAAGCTCACATATGCAAATATTGCACATATACAAACATTTTATCCTTAGAATAAAGGAAAGCGCAATTTCAACTTTTGTGCTCCGTCAAGCATTGGTGGAAGGAAGTGGTAAATGTGAGTGCAACGATACAGCAAAGCCCTTGTCGACATGCGATTTAGGCTGCGAGGAGGGCAGAGGGGATGAGAAAAGTTACCGTATACTTCTTGCAAAGTAATGCTAGCTAATATGCAAAGAAAAGTAGAAAACAAAACAAAAATTATGCATATTGTTTGCAACACGTTATGGAGATAGCAAACTAGTTTGCAGATGGCGCCAGAAAGTATGCAGTTGATGGGTCTACATAAGTGAAAAAGAAAAATGGGTTTTAGTGCAAAGTTTATCTGTTGCGGATATTGCACAGCGGTAAGGTTACGTTACGTTCAGGTGGTTGCCACAGGTAGCACAATGTTCGAGAAGCCGATATTTTGACAACGGTCACTAGTCAGCCCACTAGTAGTCATGTAAGGCTAGTGACTATAGCCTGCTGACATTGTCACAAGTAAGATAAGCAGAGGTGCGGCACTCGACTTAATGAAGATCTTAAGAGCTTTTACAATTATACAAGTATTGAACATTTTTGACTCAAATCATGGATAAACCTAAATGTTTTAAATTTTCTAATGATCATTAACAAATTATAAACGTTCATTTTCAAACCTTTTTCACTTAATTGTTTTTAATGATTATATATTGTACTACAGCTTTTGAGAAGCTTTTAAGCTTTAAGCTTTTCAAAACGATTTTTTTAAACCAACGATATAAGTATACTCCACATTTTTCTTCTGATCATTTTGAATGAATATTTTAAGTTTATTTAAGCTTTTCAAAACGATAGTTTATGTCAGAGATATAAGTGTCCCAACATTTCTTTCAAACATTTCTTCCAAGCATTTTACATGAATATTTCAAAATTATACCAAAATTTTTAAGAAGCAATTAAAACTTGAGATTTAAAAATTATTGTAAATGTATACTTTTTGAGGAGCTTTTAACTTTAAACTTCAGATAATGATTTTTTAAACAAAAGATGCAAATATATTTAAAGCCCTGAATATTTTTCTTTCTAAAATGTTAAATAATATTTTCAAATTATACTAAACTTTTTTAAAAGCTTTTGCCATTTTGAGAATTATAAAACGATTTTTTGAAGACAATAGTAAGATAAAAATTACAATACTTCCCAAATAGCTTTTTTTCTATTGTGTTTCATTCGTAAAGTCTTTACAAAGCTTCTAGATTTTTATAAAGCTTTTTCAGACTCAATAGTTATGCATATTTTAAGTCCTGAATATATTTCTTTCATTTTCAGATTTTTAAAACGATTTTTTGAAGACAATAATTATATATGTATTTGTAGCTCATCTTCAAAAAATTGCAATACTTCCGAAAGAGCTTTTTTCAATCATGTTTCATTTGAGTTTTGTTAGTAAACCTTTTGAAAAGCTTTTAAACTCAATAGTTGCAAATGTTTTTTTAAGTATCTAGGAAGACCACCATAAATATCTTAGCAATAATTAAAGCAACTTTAATCAATTTTGAAGAAAATAAATAAATCGTTTCAGACTCCAAGAGAATGCAATACTTGCAAAAAAGCTTTGCCTTGATATTGTGTTTCAGGCAAATACTATTCAAAATTTTTGAAGAGCTTCCAAACTTTTTCAGACTCAATAAAAATACATATTTTTACAAATATCTCGGTAGACCACTATCAACACCTAAACAATGCAGAAAGTACGTACGTATTCTGTTTATCGCTTACCCAGAAATGAAATTCTGTAGAAGAAACTTTTAATCTCAATTCTATTTCTTGCGAATTTATAAATAATAATAAGCCTTATGAAAAGCTTCCAGTTCTTTTAAAGCTTTAGTAAGCTCAGTAGTTTTGCATATGTTAATGAGTATCTCAGAAGATAACGGTGAACATCAAAATAATAATTAAAATACGCTTGAAGTTTTTGTTGATCATCTACTGAAAAATGAATTCCAAAGGAGCTTTTCCTAGCAATTGTGTTTCATCTAATCTTTTATGATAAGCTTTTTGAAAAGCTTTAAGGGTTGTTTCTCATTAAAAGTAAACATTCAAAAAAAAAAAACTAAAAAATAGCACAACTTCGAAAGAACTATTTAGTTCTTATAAACATTTTAAGGAGATTTTAAGCTTTGGGATTAAAATAGTTTTTAATTCAATACAATAATTTAAAGCTTAAAGTTCTTATCTTTAAACTTACAGCGCAAAATATGAGATTTTTTTTTATATTCCACTAAAAGTATGCTTCTATACTAACGTCCCTATACTTTGCTTCAATTTCTGTGCAACTTTAAATTTTAATAATTTAGTATTTGCAAAAAATCACCTTCACTTCTCAAATAAAATCCACGCGCCATTACAAACTGAATTATTTGCTTATCAAGTATTTATGAATATGACAGGTTGCGCCTGAAAATATCAAAATATGTTTAGTTGAATTATTTATTTGCCAATTACTTGTGTATGCATTTTTAAAACCGTTAATACCAACAAAAGCTGCTAACAAAATAATGTGACGTTACTAAAATCTGCATTAATCCGTATGTATATACTTGGATATATGCACGTAGCATATTATTAGGCGTTTAGCGAATATTAGTGATTCGTGCATTTCCGGGCAGGCAGATAGCTATTTTAGAAACATATTAAATTTCAGATAAAATGTTATGTAGGGGCAAATGAATTAAATTATGAATCGAAAAATTTATCTTTTCTCTATTTTTTGTTATTTTATTGCCTACATTTAGGCGACGTAAATAACTAATGAAATATATTGAAATTTTAGAAAGTCATACGAAGACTTGACTATACAGAAAGGGTTATAATATTGACTACGCCATGACAAATTAATGCTGACAATGGTATGTCTGTGTGTCCCGTATACCTAATACAAAGATTCCCGAACTTCCAGGTGACTTTATACCAAGTATATCGGGCAATATACAAGTTATCTAAAACAAATTGAGAGATCGTATTTATCTTATAATGACTTTATAACAGTGCGCCAGACTTTCTTCCTTATCGCTCTATGGCGCCAAATCGAGATTCCAAGTGTGGCCAGGTCCTCTCTACCTGGTCTTTCAAACAGCGTGGAGATCTTCCTCTTCCTCTGCTTCTCCCGGCAGTTACGGCGTCGAATACTCTCAGACCTGAAGTGTTTTCATCCACTCGGATGACATGACCGAGCCAGCGTAGCCTTTGTCTCTTAATTAGTCGTATACTATATCTCGTACAGCTCATAGTACCATCGACTGCAGTATTGTTGTCAATTCGCAAAGGACAATAAATCTTCCGCAGAACCTTTCTCTCGAAAATTCGTAACACAAATCGGATGTTGTCATCATACATCCCTCTGCACCAGGTATTTGTTCGTCGAGAGAGAACTTTACTTCTCAATTGCTCACTCAATCCGAATTAGCACCTGTTGGCAAGAGTTATTCTGCGTTGGATTTCAGGACAGACAGTTTTGTTGATACTGGTTCCAAGATGGACGAAATTATCTACGACTCCGATGTTATAACTGTTAATAGTAAGATGGGTACCAAGTCGCGAGTGCACGACTGTTTGTTTGATGACAGAAGATATTTCATCTTTTCCTCGTTCAGTATCAGACCCATTTGCTTCGCTTTTTGTCCAACTTGGAGACAGCAGAACTATTGCCGCGTTTGTTACGGCCAATGATATCGATATCATCGGCATACGCCAGCGACTGTACATTCCTGTGGAAGGTTATACCTTCTCTATTCAGCTTTGTCAAATTATTTTCTCCAACAGTAGATTGAAAAAGTCGCACGATTGAAGAAGTCACCTTGTCTGAAACCTCGTTAGGTATCAAACGGCTCGGAAAGATCCTTCCTTTTACTGACGGAGCTTTTGGTATTTCTCAACGGCGGTTTGCAGGAGGAGAATGGAGCCATGTGTAGTAGTTCACGCAAGTGAGGAAAGTTCTCTGTGCGCCATTCATTTGGGAGTGGTCAGAAATTATTATTTTACTTATGGCTCAAGCAGCTCACGACTTCCGGTCTTCGACCAAGTACGCTCCGCGTAGCCGAAAAACATCCATTTAAAGGCGATCTATAGTGAGAGAGCAAATCATCCCTATCAAGGTTTGTGTGCTGGGTTTGGGACCCGCCACGTAAGAAACCCTACCAATGAAAAGGAAACATCAGACTCGGATATTTATAGAGTTGCCACATAAGTTTGCTAAGCACAGACTTTTACTAAAAAGGAATGCATTGGTAACAAAACAGTCCCATTTCTATTTATTTCATAATAGAAGTGGCTTAAAAATTTCATTTTTTTAATTATATCCACGCACTTAGTAAATGTTGCCTCTTTCCACCAAATAACCGCTAACAAATGTTTTGTCTAAGCATACATTTAGCTGCTTAAATTAAATTTGTAGAAAATCCTGTTATATCTGGTAGATAGATATGTATACCTCCGTTCATATTATATGTATTTATCATTGACTGCTAACAGTATATCATCATATGTTGCAAGAACTACAATCGCTGTGAGAATTTACTGAAATGTTAAATCTCCTAAAAGTATGCAGCGCACATTTTTTGCACGTCAAGTTAAAATTGAAATTCCGCAAATGAAATACGAAAATTCGCACGAAAAGGAAATGGACTTTCCTCTAGAGTTTAGTGAACTAGAAATGAGTTAGAAGCGTAAAACCAAGGCCAAGCAAAAAAGTATGCAATGAACAAGTCATATACGTGGTAGAATAGACTGCAGCTGCGTCTGCAAGTATGTTGAGTTAAATGCAAAATACAAAATAAATCACACTGGCAATGCAGTGCGAAAGAAAATTTGTGCATAGAACAAATCAAGCGGAATACCCACAAAACAAACAGCGGCAAATGCAAGCAGACCGAAAAACTGTAAAACACAATTGAATGCATATATGTATGTACATATGTGTACCATATACATGTCTGTACATAGGTAAGCATGTAGGCGCATATAAGCAGCAGTTGGTAGTCGCAAGCATCGCTGCACTTAAATTTCCGTGTACCAAAGTAGCAGCCGCTTAAAAACGCCAAATTTACTCACCAGCATAAATGCTCTCCCACATATGTACATATATACCTATATAGTATATACATAGAATATAAATACTCGCAAACATGCATACCTTCGCAATACAGTAATCTACAATCTGCGAATATTGTAGTCAATTGATTTTTCTTTTAACCGCCATAGTTTTAATACCCTGAACAGGGTATATGAAGAAAAACTTTTTTATTTGCCAAAATATCTTCACGAAACTTGGCTCAGATTATGCTCCAAAGCAAAGCTCCAATCTCCGAATAAATTGTTTAAATCGTATCACTATAGCTTAAAGCTGCCATGCAAACTGATCGTCCAAAATCAAGCCCTTGTACGGAAAACGTTTTCGTTTGAGCATTTATCTTCACGAATTTTTACTTAATATATTTTCCAACACAATGCTATAATCTCTAACTAAATGGTTCAGATCGGATCACTATAGCTTATTGTGCATAGAACAAATCAAGCTGCCATACAAACGTACCGATTAAAATCAAATTCTATTTTATTTCTAAAGGGTATTAAAGTTTGGGTACCACCGAGAATTATTTTTTTCTTATTTTTTATTTACTTTTATTCGCTACCACAATGGCGGCATATTCGTCTATGCCAGGTTAGTTTTTGTTTTGTATTTTGTTTTGTGCTATTTTTCATTTAACCGCATTTTTCAATGTCCCAAAAAATGTTTGGAGAAAATGGGCACGGTAGTGCGATATACACATAAACAAACTTATAAACTTAAATATTTACCTCAGCATATATTTGAAAATGTTTTTTAGCCCCACCGTGCTTTAAAAGTTCCGTCAATATCAAATACTCGATATGTATGTATGTATTCAACTAAATAAACTAAAATATTTCTACCACATGTGGGTATTAGAAAATGAGCTACACTCGTGTTGCAGTCAACGCACTCACAGCAGTACGCCGCGGCAAATAGTCCAAGCTACCGAAAAGGAGGGTTAAAAATTAAAAAAAATAAATTGGGACAAATTTGGTATTGAGTATTACCAACTTGCTGAAACAATGAATAGAAAAAGTTGTCTATCCAATTTTGGTCTTAATTGACTTTAGTTTTAAAGTAAAGGTCTAATGTCTTCCTTGGCGACAATATGGCTTTTTCAATAGCAATGCCGAAACTCGGCTACTCCTAAAGCCTTCCAAGGGCGAAACTGTCTCAACAAGATGGTATTTGTAAGTCTAAGAGCTTCGACCTCAAAAAAAACAAGCTAGATCTTACACATATGTTACTGCCGTGGCTTTGATACCTCTTACGTCCTCCGGCATCGGTAATGCTTGAAATATTTGAAGGTATAGGTATATTTCTCCAAAAAATTGGACTTTAAAAGGCTTGTTCTAAGTTCTTTAGTCAGGTATTTTAAGAAAAAATGGAATACTGTTTGATCTTTAGCCGCGAACTTGGACAAATTGATTGATGGATTGATGCTGATTATACTCATGAGTATAATTAAGGGTAAAGAAGGAACTATTACTGGTGTTTCTTGTGTTTCCGATGATTCGTTTAGGGGACGTTTTGTTTTCTTCTGGGAGTGTTTAGTTTGCTGTTTTCTGCGGAATGTTCCCATTGCTTCCTTTTCAGGAAACTTTTGTATTTCTTTGCTATCAATTTCTGGCGATTGAACTTGTTTTCAACAACTACAGCTTGATTTTAGGTTATCTTATATAGTTCCCATCTTTTATGACTACTGAGATATTTCAAACACTGGTCTGGTCCTCAGATCCGGTATTTCAAGTATTGGCTGCTTCACATTTAGAATTTTGATGCTGAGTCGATCTTTATCGGCTACTTAAGAACATTCTTACCAGAACTGGGGTAAATTATGTTAGGTTAAAAGGTCGGGTTAACAGTGAGTCCCACACAGTTTATAGAACACAGTTTTGACTTCTGAGTTTCAACTTTATCGCGTACATGCCAATTGAGTAGTGACCAGTAAGAACTCCAATAACTGCGGCAAGGTGAATTTGAGAGCGAATAGTACTGTGGATGTCCTGCAATCTATATAAGGTCAGAATGGTCTCGCAGCCGCGCAGGAGCTTGTGTTTGAACGTGTCTGTTAAATTTACCTACAGCTCAAAACACCAACCGAATCTCATTCCAACGATGTAAACGAGATTGCATCGGCCTTTCAATTCTCAGCGATTCCGCTATGACCAGGCACTCAACTGAAGAAAACGTCGACAAAGTAAAGGAAATGATGCTCAAAAATCGTCATTATAGTTCGCGAGAGATAGCCCAAATAATGGACATGTCTCATGAGTCATATTTTGGTTGATGTTTTGGGTATGCAGAAAGTCGCAGCGCGATTGGTGCCAAAACATCTGATTTTTCTTCAAAAAGTAAATCGCAGTAAGGTGGCTGAAAACATGCTTGAACATGCATCATAATTGATGACGAGACATGAGTTTTCGAGTACGACATGCAAACAAGTCAACAATCATCGAAATAGCGCGACAAAAATGAGTCGAAACCGAAAAAAATCGCAACGCACACAAAAGTTTGACTTGTTCCTAATGACGCCGTAAACAAACTAAATGACACACAGCAATAAAAATTATCAGAATAGTGACTGACAGTTGTGCCAACCTGGGAAAAAAATTTTGAAATATTCTCAGCGGTAAAATTACAAATAAGAATTTTCGGGTACTTATTTGACAGAATGTACAATAATAAGTTAATGTGTTCCTATCTATAGTGAGGACATCCAACTTTTACTAACTTTGAACGCACAGTGAACGAGCTCAAAGCAATTCTTGACACTCTGCTGTCGGAGCGAATACTTGAAATCTGATCCGATAAACTAAAACTGTACTCGAGAAAGGGCTCCCCAAAAAGCTTTCCTTGCAGCCATTCTTCTGAGTTTTGATATATCTGTGAAAAAGATCATGATGCATCTTCCCCAACGGCCTCGCCCTATCCACATTTCTTTCGTCTGTATATGAGAAGTGAAAAAGCCATGAGAGTTAGACTCTGCGACATAGTCATTTCTAAGAATTCTTCGAAAACACTGCCTGAAAATGAAATTCTATTAATAAACTAATACTGTAACGAAAAAGAACGCTTGGAACTGGGGTCACAATAAGCATTTTTTTTATTTTTCCAGTAAATACAAATCCAAAACTTATTTCTACAGTTTTCTGGTATTACGCCGTCCATCTTATTTCTTGAAAGATGGTCAAATCATGCCAGACCAAATCAATTTTTTTTTCCCAATTGCTTTCCATACCTTCCATATGCGAATAATAGCCGTGGCAAAGCCGTACCGGAGATCATTCAGGTGATTTTTAAGTAAAAAGCTCCACTGAAGCCTTATTTCATTGAATCTATGATCTGTCAACAATTCGTAAGGAATTAAAAACCATAGTGCATGAAGAATCGGTAATTTAGAATTCTTAACCACGAATGAAATTAAATTTTACGAAAAAATTAAGAACATTAAAAGTCATGATTTCGAAGAAGGTCAAAATGAAAAGATTTATTAAACTGTCGTATAGAATATGGAAAAACAATAAGAAAAAACGCGCTGATTGCGCTGAAAAATCATGTTAAGTGGTGGACCTCACGCAGATGTGTGAATATTAAATATATTTATGTAGGCAGTATATTCCAGTCAACCACATACATATGTATATATAGAACTTTGTGCAGCCGAATGAAAAGCTCACCATGACTTTTATGCAACTACAATATCACACATACAAGTTTCTTTATATAACTGTATATACTCCCTATACGCTACGCATGCACGCGTCTATTTGCAGCAAGTGCGTGTGATAAGTGGCAAATAATGGCCTTGAATTGTGCTGGTGGCAACAACACGCACAAGTAGCTGCCAACAAAACAAAAAACCTCAAACGAATGAAGGATTTTAAAAGTGTGAAAAGAAAGTGTTATGTGTAGCGGGAAGGACTGACACACAAGTGTTGAGTAAAGTGTGTCATGTCTTAGCATACATTAAGGCGCAAGTGGAAATTCACTGTAAAATGCCAAGTCTTTCAACAATATATACATGCAAAAATATCTATTTAATATATATGCATGTGTAAAGCTCAGCTACTTTTTACAAAAGATTGCAAAGAAATGTGATTGAAAAGAATTTTGTAAGAAATGTCAGACACTAGCATAACTTTGCGTTATAAATGAGTGATTAGTTAGCCTACCTGCAATGCTGGCTTACAGTTTTGTGAATAACGTTAAATAAGCAGCTAGTTTATACAAGCTTTTTTACAAGCTATAATAAATTAAAAGCATTAAGCAGCGTTTTTTCTCGTACTTTGAGGTTGACTGTGTTCAACATGGCGTATGAGTAACCACTCACACGTACTGGCTGCCTTTTCATTTTGAAGCAACGCTAAAGAAAATTGAGAAAAACACTGAAAATAGTGAAAAAGCCAAAGCAACGACAATTGCTTTAGTCATAATAATAATAATAATAAAAAGTTTGTGTTGGTTAAAACCACAACAACTACTGCGGAAATAATAAAATATTAATGAAATTAAGAGTTATATGAGTGAAGAGCCCATTTTTTGGCTTTAAGTTTACTATCGACTTAAATAAGTATATATGGACCATGTGAAAAGGTAATACTTTAAAATCGTAATGTAGGAAACTTATAATATGTGGTTAATTTAAAGATAAGTTTCTTATTTAAAAGACGAGACCTCATTATAGCCTTGCAATTCAGTCTTTAATGCGTTCGTAAACCGAAAACGATTTCTAAAATTAGGCAGCTTATTAAAGATCAATCCAGGAACTCCTCAACATATTACTTCACACAACTTAATGTTTATTTTTATTTGTCTTTAGCCTTTTAGGTCGTTATTACTCAAACTGGTGAACTGTTTGTTAATGATTATTGCATTCCAGCCTCTTGTTCTTCTCATAAGTAAACATAATGTGACTCGTCGCCTCATCCATAACTTTAGATTATTTAAAAGATACTAAATCAAAGTTCTTTGTAGACATGTTTATATGACAGTTAAATGAACTCATCAAAATGAATTGATCAGTAATGAATTTGTCTTTCAAGTTAAGACCGCAGTCGTCATTAATTTATTAATGAGTGGTTGTCAAATAATCACTGACCCTACATTACCCATAGTATTGAATGATTATAATCCCCTTGCGAATTTGAAAACAAAAAAAAATTTGGTAATATTCGTTGAAAATTTTCCACAGTACCAATTTAGTACAACAAAAATGAGGGTATTTGTAGGAAATTTTTAACTTAAAGTAACTGGTTTTTCAATAAGAGCGTTACAAAAGTAAAAGAAATAACGGATATCAATAAAATTCTTTATTTCTGTCAAAGTACATTCAATGTCAGAATGTATGGAAGCCACTGAACCCAATTTTCGACGGTTTTCAAGCATAAATCGGCCAATACTGCTGCAGTTTCACGTTCGATATTCGAACGTAGTTCATCTGGATTGTTGGCGTAGACCATGAAGTTGATGTAGCTCCCATAGGAAATAGTCTAACGGCGTCAAATCGCACGACCAAGACGGCCAATTAACTGGGCCATTTCGTAAGATAACACGTTCACTAAACTGGGTTTCCAATTAATCAATTGTGACATTCACTGTGGGGTTTGTTGGAGCTAATATTATCCAAAAATATCATCCAATTCGGGCCAAAAAAATTCGGTTATGATTGAGCGGTAGCGATTCCCATTAACAGTACTTGATCATCATGGAAGAAGCACTGATCTTTTAAGGATGTAAGCCAAAATCTTTGCGCATAATTCCCCACAACGACGTCACAGAGATGCTCACCGCTTGAGAAAGACGTGTGAGACTCTGACTTTAGTCTTCCTCAATTGATGCGTTAGCGGCAGCAATATTCTTGACACTACAGGCACTGTTTTATCTCACTGGCACGGAAACATTTTGTACTATGCCTGTGGATTCAAATTTTTCCACTAGACGCTCAACTGTTCATCTGACAGGACGATCATGAAGACCATAAATATCATTTTTTTTGTTGGTTCTCCAATCCCGAAATATAAAAGGCAACCTACGTAGTCATAATAATACAAAAGTATTTTAGTTTTTAGATTTGAGATTTAAGCAGATAAATCTTTTTCAGCGCCAAAAACTGCTTTAATGGTCGTCGACTGCATTATTCGCCGTTGCCAATGCGCAGACAACCATAATCTTCCGCAGATCCTTTCTCTCGAAAACTCGGAACACGGACTCTTCATATGTTGTCATCGTTCATGCCTCTGCACCATACAGCAGGACGGGAATGGTGGGGGACTTGCAGAGTATGGTCTTTATTCGTCGAGAGAGGACTTTACCATACTTCTCAATTGCGACCTCAATCCGAAATAGCACCTGTTGCCAAGAGTTATTCAGGTTTGGATTTCGAATTTGACGTTGCTGTTGGTGTTAATACTGGTTCCAAGATAGACGTAATTATCCACGACTTCGAAGTTATGTTCGTCAACAGTGAGGTGGGTGCCAGTCGCGAGTGCGACGAATGTTTGTTTGATGACAGAAGATATTTCGTTTTGCCCTCGTTCACTACCAGACCCATATGCTTCGCTTCGGCACGGTCGTTATGGCCAATGATATCGATGTCGATCGAGTCGTGCACTCTTCTAGAATATTGTACCTTCTCTATTCAGCTCTGCAGCTCTAATCATTTTCTCCAACAGTAGATTGAAGAAGTCGCACAATAGGCGGCCGCCTTGTCTGAAACCTCGTTTGGTATCCAACGGCTCGGAGAAATCCTTCCCGCTCTTGACGGAGCTTCTGGTATTGCTCAACATGATGCGTCTTTCCACGAGTCTTTTCTAAGATTTGGCTCAGGGTGAATATCATATTGATTTTCCAGGCCTAAAGCCACACTGATAAGATCCAGTCAGTCTGTTGACAGTGGGCTTTAATGTTTCACCGAATACGCTCGATAGAACCTTATATACGATGTTGAGTAGACTTATCTCACGGTAGTTGGCGCAAATTGTGGGGTCTCCCAGTTTGTAGAATGGACAGAGCACACTTAAACTCCAATCGTCGGACGTGATTTCGTCAGACCATATCCTACAAAGAAGCTGCTGAATGCTCCTTGTCAATTCTTCGTCGCCGTATTTGAATAGCTCGGCCTTGTTTTCCTTCGGACGAGTAATTGCTATTCGAACTTCTTCAAGATCAAGCAATGCAAAGCCTATTCTATCATCTTTTTAGTAAAGTTATAGATTATCGAAATATAGAAAAATTGTTTTTCCAAATTTGCCACTAGGTTACTTAATTGACTTTGAAACGTCCCAATTCCGTGACGTGCTATGAATTACCTAATATAAAAAATCTAATTTTTCCATATATTATTATTTTTACAAACTTTTTTAATTCATTACAAATTTAATTTTTATTACCGAACACACCAACACTGCGGCCAACATAATGCATAGCCAACCACGCACCTTTGCTGTCAAAGTTTTTACATGCGTTGACCCACTGCGTACAATTCACAAATGTCAACTTTCATTTCCGTTGCAATTTGAACACAAAAACTCAGCAACACACACACCCAGCCAAATATACAAGGAAAGCTACCACAGCGCTTATAATTGTATATGCTTGAGTATATATGCGTATGTGTGTGTGTGTGTGTGTGCTTCAGGAGATAGCAGATAGCAAGTTTATGAATACGCTGCTGTTTACTTTTGTCTAGGCGAGTGTGGCATACAATTGTGACCTTGTCGCACACATTTCCTACCACTATCAATATGCATGCATGTATTTGTAAAAGCCCATTCACATGCATACACACACAAACACATGCCCATGTGCCAGCTCTAAGCTACAAGCAGTGTGTTCTATGTATGCGCCTACAAGTATGTGAATTTATTCTCCACTTGTTGGTGTAATTAGTATCATGATGTGTAGCGGTGTTTTTTCTCCTCTCGTACGCACATTAATTTTTCCACTCCTACACACATCTGCATATACATATGTACATATATACGAGTAATGTTACTATGTTTGCACCTTGGAAATTATTCAAAAGTTTTTCATACGCTTTGCTACCTGCGTATGGTTATTTTCAATTGGATGAATGTGCGCAGTTGTGTATGTGTGGGTGTATACTTTAGCTCAGCGTATGCAGTTGCTTACAGTGTATTATAGTTTTGTTCACATAACGGTTTTTTGTGGTTCATCATATATTAAATGTTCACTTATCTCATCGCACCGAAGTTTTGCCTTTTAAAGGAACGTGGTTAACGGTTATTTAGTTAACCACGCCTACAAAATCCACGCTAAACAAGTATAGTGTCTTATGAAGTCAAGTTTCAATAACAAGTCCATTTCACTCGACAGAACTCGTCTGGTCAAATTTGAGCCAGACTGAGCGTGCGTAAGCAAGTTGAAATTTTGTGTCTCCGATCATCGAAAATTTTGCAGAAATGTTTTGGACAGTCTAATTTAACTCGAATACCAGTATTTGATTTGCACAAAACACTCAGTGAAGGTCGTGAGGTCATCGAGCTCTGTCAATCTCCGTTAATGACGATATCATCGAAAAAACAAAGAAAAAGTGCTTTAAAGTCGTCATGTTAGTATCAAAGAAATATGTGGAAGATGATCTCCACATCTCTTATAGATCGACTCAACACATATTTGTTAATGTTTTGGGTATACATATTTTTGGAAATGGACGAAAATTTTGCAAAAAAAACTGCAAAACGCATCTTACTGGAATTTACGAACATGACGTCGAAATTGTTCAACAACCCAGCAAATGGAGCTCCGAAAGAACCGAAATTCGCTGAAGGCAGTCCAGTTCGGTTTTTTAACAAGTGATCGGAAAATTAGAATACAATTTGGCTTGCTCACTTATCTCAAGAGCCTATTTTGATGATTTGTACAAAAATAAGTGACATTTTCATCGGTCCGTATCAAATGTGATCATGTAATACGTACGATAAAAAAATGTTATTCTAGAAATAAAAATGGACTAAAAATATTTCAAAAAAAGATAAGCTATCTTTAGAGTACAAAGCAATCCTGGTCTACATAAAAATCCAAAATACCAACATATGTGTATGTAACTTACAGCGTAATATCCAACAAATCTAGAGTATTTCTCGCACTCAGTGTTATCCGTACTTTCCCGTCCTTATTAAGAATTTTATTTTTCCAGCTTTTTACACATATGTATTTTTTGTAAAATGTGTTTGCATTTCACTTAAACTCAATGTGGCCACTCACAAACGCTGCCAACTGTAACCCACCACAACAGCAAGACTGACCGCCTGCCTTCGTTGTCTCTATGAAACCAGTATGCTTTTGACATTGGCTCTGAGTCTGAGTTTTTGTAATATATCAGCATTGCTTAGTGCTATCCTGAGGGTATTAGCACACAAGCGGCTTCATATTTTATAAGCTTAGAGAATTTTCATATTTCAGGGAGGGATTTGCTTGTCCTTTATTCATTTCTATGACTACTGCTCTTCTTTGAAGTATAACTGAAATTATTGGTATTAACTAAAATATTTTTGGGAACAGGAGATCGCTGATCTACAACAGTGAGCTTTTTCGAAGCTTAAAGGGAAGGAATTCGTCCTCACACATAGTTTTAGGTTACCGAACTACTGTGATCTTTTTCAAGCAGAGGTAGCTGTTATTAATGTATTAGACAAAGTTAGTCAAGAAGCTTGCCCACTATCGATAACATCAAACTACTTCGTTATCAGAATAGTTTTGGTGTCATAGCGAAATCGCAGGCTCGCAAGAAATATCACCCTTGTCCTGATGGATGGAACGAGTTGGGTCTGCAATGTTATAGCCTCTGGACACCTGGACTTCGCGAAAGCTTAGCAGGTGCTGACAACCAGCTCTTATGCGGCTTCGAGACCCTTCTGGCCTAGTGTACAACGCAGGATATTCACTACTACTTGGTCTCAAAAAGGGTTCATCTTGCCGTAGTCATAGAAACTGGGAATTGTTCAATAGGCCTACATGCGGTTACACTGAAAGTCTTGTCGGACTCTAATTGTCAACATTTTATGGAGGAACATGATGTCGAAACATCTATTGCAAGATTAGAGTTGAAACATTTTGGCAGGCATGTCTCTCATCCTGATAAAATATCCGGAATTGGTGACAGTCGCCTCAACAAACTTATGACTGTGAGCGTTTTGTCGAGAGCCTTTTTGATCCATACATAAGTATTGTAGGTATCACAACGCACCGGAGTTCTATGCGGTCTAAGGTAGAGAAGTTTTTGCATCGACCTTTGTACTTAACCTAAGCCTTAGTTGGTACTTTCTAACCTAAAATATTTCCCGACCTTTCCTTGATCTCATATGTCGGAAACTCAGTCCTTTCGTAATGCACAATAGGAAGAATTAGCTATTATCTAGTCTTTCTGCACCGTACTCGCAAGAAAAAAAATACATTCAAGTGAGGTGCCCACGATAGGAACAAATGTTTTATTTGAAGACCTCGAAGCTCTACACTATCGAACTAGTATCGAAATGTGCAGTACCGTTTGCCCAAAGCTTCTTTCGCACTTGCAGCATATTTGGTTCAGAGTTTTGGCTCAATGGTTATACAAAAATTATATTGAGATATCGAACCCCATTTTTGAATGGAACCATTACATAAATCGAAAAAATAAATTTGTTTGCCCAAAAATTCTACGAAGTTCGAAAAGCAATTTCCTTTCTTCGAGAACAGCTATTCAAATACGGTCGAGCTATTCAAATTCGGCGGTAAAGAACTGATAAGAAGCATGCATCAGCTTCCTTGTAAAACATGGTCGGACAAAAGAACCGACGACTTGAATTTAAGTGTGCTCTGCCCAATCCACAAAAAGGAAGACCCCACAATCTGCGCCAACAACAGTGTCAAAAGCCTCCTCAGTGTTGCTGCAGGTCTGGAAAATCAACCATGTATTCACCATTCGCCAAGACTTGGAAATGACCCGCGAAAAGAGGATCGACACGCACCACCGCTTCGCCGATTGTGTATCGGGTATACCTGAATTTGGTATCCCCACAAAACTAATACGGCTGTGTAAACTGACCTGAGCTATACCAAAAGTTCCATCAGGATCGAGAAGGACCTCTTCGAGCCATTAGATACCAAAC
The DNA here is from genome assembly GCF_023373825.1 of Bactrocera dorsalis. NCBI lineage: Eukaryota > Metazoa > Arthropoda > Insecta > Diptera > Tephritidae > Bactrocera > Bactrocera dorsalis. The sequence goes on along the minus strand of NC_064303.1, from coordinate 31,331,031 downwards.
AAGATTTCAGATCATGTGACACCCTGTCATAGGACTTCTTCAATCTACTGTTGGAAAAATTAATTCAAGCTACAGAGCTGAATAGAGTAGTTATTGTCTTCTACAACAGGAAGAGGAAGAGAAAGACCTCATCTCCGTTGAAAATACAGGTAGAGAAGAACGTAGCTACACTTTGAATCTAACATTGGAGAGGAAAGAACGACTGGCGCGCTGTTGTAAACTCGGCTATAACAGCGTAAGTGATGTCTACACCAATAAAGAAGAAGATATAAAAAAGTACTAGATAGTAAAGAGTTCCTAATACTGAGTTTTAAGAAGTTATAGTCTATTGTAAAAACATATGAACCTCTATTGTATATTTTTTGTTATGCTCTGGGCTAGAACAAGATACCTAACAGAACAATTGAAGAAGCTATTTATTAGCTAGAATCTATAATTCTCTACCAACTTATGACAACCGCCGCTTAGTTTAAAAACTCTAACTTTAACTTAGTTAACGATACTTCTAACTTTATACAACCATTACTAACCATTACCATTTCTTTCAATTGCAGTTTACCTATACCATGGCTAATTTATGGCATCATCTATGATGCACCTGTCGAGGTTAACTCTGTGGGCATGGTCTGCTCCATAACGATACTCTTCATGATGTTACTCTTTGTCGTTATGTCGATTGCCTGCTTCCGTTGGAAAATGAATAGGGGACTTGGTTTTACAATGTTTTTGTTGTATTTCGTTTTTGTTGCTGTTTCGTTAATGTTCGAATATGATACACTACAATGTCCAGTGTAAAATGTGACGAGTAAATATAATGAAAAAAACACATACACACACATACACACAAAAAGAAATAAAAAAATAATAAAAAGAAAATAAAAACAAATAAGCAAACAACAACAAAATACAATAGCAGGTTAATATTAAAAAAATGAAATATATGTAATATTTAGAATAAATGCAAAAAATATGAAAAATATAAATAGTGCAAGTTAGGCGATTGATTAAAGTAGTTTTAATAAAATTATAAAACACTATATTAATTACAAAAAAAAAAATAAAAAAAGTTAATAAGCAGTGAGCAAAAAAATAAACTACAGATAATATTGGAATTATTATAGTGAAAACGAAATGTAAATCTTAAGTAAAACTTAATGACATAAGTAAAGCGATTCAGCAGCGGCGCAATTGAAGAGCGTTGCAAACGGCTTTCATATAATTTAATAAATATATTTAGTATATATAAACAGACAGACAAGTGCATAAAATTGTAGCATAAGCGTTATTTCAAAACCAATATTAATATATATATATATATATATATACATATATATATATAAATAAATATATACATATATATAGCAAACAATTATAACTCTTGAATACTTTCACAAGCTATAACTAAATACATACATATACATATATAATAATAATGTAATTGTTAAATTTCTCGTCTTTTTTCATGCGCTCCTCCTATACTCTCTTCAAATATCATATTGTAAAGAATATTTATTGAATTTTATAGGCAAATTTTTATGAATTGTTAGACAAAAACCAAAAAAAAAAACAAAAAACAAATAATAATTGAATTTATTATTTAAGTATATGAAAATGTACGTTGTTGTAGTTAACATAAATATATGTATGTATGTATATTGAAAAAATATTAATATGGCACAAAACTAAAATTTTTTTCTTCTAATTTAACGCAGACCAAGTTGTACATAACTATTCGCTTAATAGCACGAAACACAACTGAAAAATATGCTACTTTCGTTTACTTGGTGTCTAACCCATATAAAGCTTTCACAGCTTCGAAAGCTGCAACATGAAAAAAAAGGCTTGTGATTTTTATAACAGCTTTGAAACACTCAAAGCTACTTACTTCAATAAAGTGCAGAACAAAAGCTTTCAGCTGTGTGTGCGCTGGTGCTTTAATGGCACGGTATAAAAAGCGCTTAAAAGCTACTTAAACGATGACGAACTTTTTAAGCCTCTCACACATAATCAAGCTTGCTTATGAATGGTAAACTTTTGTAAGATATTTATTTTTCAACAGTTAAAGTCAAGTCTATGGTCGGCATTAACGCTATTATTTTGTTTTTATATGCTGTACAAGATTAAGTTTGTCACGAAGTTTATAACAACCAGCAGGTAAGAGCTTAGGTATTAATATAATATATATGTACTATATATACTTAATATACATATATGTACATATATGAATATAAATGATCAGCGTGTCTAGAAGAGTTGGTTTAGTTGTGTTTGTCCGTCTGTTTGTATATACGCATACTAGTCCCTCAATTTTCGAGACGTCGGTCTAAAATTTCTCACACGTTGTTTTTCAATCAAAAAGTTGCTCATTTGTCGGAATCATCGTTATCGGACCACTATAACATATAGCTGCCGTACGAAGTGACCAGTCTCAATCAAAGGCTTGTATGAAAACTTTTTTATTTGACAAGATATCTGCACGAATTTTGGCATAGACTATTATCCTAAGCAACGCTACAATCTTCGCATATATTGTGCAGATCGGTGCACTATATCATATAGCGCTCATACAAACTAATCGTTGAAAATCAAGTTTTTGTAACAAACTTGAGCCTGTGAAGGGTATTATAGCTTCAGTGCAGCAGCAGTTAACGTTTTTTTCTTGTTATTTAGCTTTTCCTTTCTTTTCTTTTCTTTTCTTTTCTTTTCTTTTCTTTTCTTTTCTTTTCTTTCCTTTTCTTTTCTTTTCTTTTCTTTTCTTTATTTTTCTTTTCTTTTTTTCTTTTCTTATCTTTCCTTTTCTTTTCTTTTCTTTTCTTTATTTTTTCTTTTCTCTTCTATACTTTTCTTTTCTTTTCTTCTCTTTATTTTTTCTTTTCTTTTCTTTTCCTTTCTTTTCTCTTTTTTTTACTTTTCTTTTCTTTTCTTTTTTTTCCGAATAAATTTTGACAAAAAAAAAATTTATAAAATTATTAACCAAATATTTAAAAAAAAGCATAGCAATTCATCTAAACGCATTTTTCAAATCACTGCATACATTTTTCTAGTAAATTAAAAAACGTACTAGTTACTTAGTTAGTATGACAAAAAGCTAGCAAGCTCTAACAAAAACTTACTTTATTGAAACATTGAAACGCTACTAATTTGCTAAACCAAAAAAAAAAGAAATCTAAGAAAAGCTAACTAAACCAAAGAAATTTGCATAATATGAACATGTATACAATGCGCATGCGCGCCTATTAATTGAAAATCTAACACAAAACGATTAGAAAACGTATTACAAACAAGAAAAATTTTAACCTTTACATAAAAGCTTAAATACTCTTTAGTCAGTTCGCGTTACATTTATTAGGCAAAGATATTAGCACTTATTTAATTAATATTTCTCACTGCTCATTGTATGCAGAAGACACCCAATTTACATAAGTACTACATTAGAAGACTAACTACGCGCGATCTATGCCTGTGCCATAGATTTTTAGTTAGGTTAATAATGCGCTCTACAGCAAAACACTTGCTACACTCATGCTAACCGAGTACGCACATACATTTCGCCACTTTATTTTGTCGGAAAAAATTATATATACTTCATTTACTTGTAGACCTAACTTTATAGCCACTTTAAAACTCCTTGAGCTAGTTAAATTATACAAAAAAAAAAATATTATTATAATATAGGATTCTGTTGGCAGACAGAATTAATTGTTAACAATTTAGCGCGTTAGAAGATTTGTAAGAGAAAGTAGCAATTTGTACAAAGTGAAATTAAAAAAGAAACATAAAATATATGATAACGAAGAGAAACCCGTTAAATTTTTGCAAACAACGCAAGCAGTTAGTATTTAAACTATATATACATATATATATATAATATATACTTAAAAAATCTATAGGCATTTATGACTTAATAACGAGGAAACAGCCATTTAACTTACTTATATAAGTTGCAAAAGCAAAAACAAATATTATAATAAATGAAAATAATAATAATAATAACAAAAAACAACAAAAACATTAACTCAATACGAAGCAGTTAGTAGCAGTCGAAAAAGCAACGCACGTATGCATAATGAAAACTCTTTAGAACATAACTTTTAAGAAAGCAATAATTTATTATGTGGAGCTAAACCAACTAAACTACGCTAGTACTAATATATAAAGTTAAACGTAAACTTAACACAAGCAAACACATTTTAACTTAACACTAACCGAGAAATTGTTTAATTTTCGCCGAAACTAAATAATTCCAGAAAAAAATTATATAAAAGAAAAAATACAAAGCAGCAAAGACGCAAAGTATTGTATGAAATGAATTACTCTTGAGACAACAACAAATACGTATTACACTTAAAACAAACATAGACTACATACTTACAAACATAAGTGAAGAAAAAATCAACATACTTACATACATACATACATAGTACACATTTTACCTTAGTGAGTATCCAAAGTGAAAATTACCAAAAAAATTTAACAACTATACAATTCAAAAGAACAAATTTCAAACGCGTAAATTTCATACTTGACACACATTTTCCATACTTTCCATTTGTTTACTTGACTTACGACTACTAAATTACTATTAAAAAAAAAAAAACCTATTAAATATAAACGATAATTGAATAACGAAAAAAAACATTATAAATTCGTAAACAAAAATGAATAATCTTCCATACATTTACCAAAGGCAAACTTAGTAGTTGAACTATAAAAGCGCAAGCAAAGCATAACTAAATACATATAACTTATTTCAAAAAGAAAAAATAACGAGAAATTGCAAGAAAACACATATTAAACATATCCTACACAACACACATGCGCTCTAAACAACACCACTAAACGATTTAACCCGATCGCGATCACAAACTAACGTACGAACAGCAGAAAAACCAACGGACTAACAGACTGTGGTTCACACACGTACTCTTTTGGCGCGCATTAGACGGCGTTCCAACGAGGTCGCTTTTGACGGTCAATTGTGTTCATATGAGCGACATGACTGCAAGTTTGTTGCTGCTGCTGCTGCCCCTGATCCAGCTGCTGTTGCTGGCGCTGCTGCCGAAAAGAAGTAAGAAGCCGAAAGCAAGCAGTCGGAGTCGAAGAAAACCTCGATATGGGTTTTGGTTTAAGGACAATTTTCTGCAATCCCTTTCATATAACATTCTTTAATTCTTGTACGCTTCATGCACACAAAAATATCGTTCATTAACTAATTTTATACTTGCAAAACCTTTTCGAAAATATCTCTGTGACTGCCTTCAGATGATTCCTTTTGGCGCTCATTTTCTTTTGGTCTCGTTCATTGCGTTCACGCGAGCGAAACGTCTGCGGCAACTCGAATCCGGACAACTTTCTGCATTCGCTTTCATATTACATTCTTAAATCCCTGAATGCTTCATGTGCGCGTTGCACAAAAATCTCTTTTATTAACTAATTTTTATACAACTCTTTCAAAAACATGTAAATTAAGTTGGCCACGCGCGAACGCGATTTCTGAGGTTCTTTTAAATACAAATTTCCGAACAAATTGTAAATATAGATTTAAAACCGAGCGCATTTGCACTCAGGAAAGAAATCATCATGAAGAAATTTAAAATCAAAATGAATGCCAAATTTCGTTGCACAGAACTATTACGAACAAAACACAAATATTGACGAGCACAAGTAACACGACCGCCTCGTCTTTCCTCGTTGTCTCCTCGCCCACAAAAAACCGGTTTACGCGCCAAGAAGAGTCCTCGTGTGAACAAGCGAGCAAGAACACCAAACACGTATCCAACCGAGTGCGGCCCACACGTTCCCTTCGTCTTTGCTCGCCGTACAATCGCCGACAAAAGGAAAAACTAGTTTAATTAAAAAAAAAGAGTCCGTGTGTGAACCGACATACAACAAACTTGTCAAAATTTATACTCAATACACGTAAAGCTACGAAGACGGAAACAGTTTGCGAAGAAATATAGTACATCAAATAAAAAACCAAATTGAACACTAGCTTACTAGAACACAACAAAAACTTTAGCAATATTGCAAAATTTGAACGGGATAATGCTTTAATTGAGACTACAATGCTAAAACTGGAACCATATATCACTTACCACTTAACCACTAACCAGAAAACGAATACGAAAATGGCGCGCAACTATCAGGCCCATAATTATATATATAATAGTTAGCATCAAAATTGACTTTTGCAAATAGCAGCAACTATTTGACATTTACTTGTATATGGGGAAATCTATCTAAACTCTCAAAAAGTTACTACTAACTTTAAAGTCTCTCGAGTCCGAGTCTACTAAAATATGCATATGAGTATTTCGACTATGTTTGTTTAAGCGTCGTATAAGCAAACAAGCTGCAAAAGCTAAATGCGAATGTAACGGTTTAGCTGAGGTGACGTCACGTAAAACGTAAGCAGAATAGAAAAAATAAACAACAAATTGTTATGGTTATAGAGTTTTAAAAACAAAAGCAAAGTTACATTAATAATAATAAGAAATTAAGTATAATAAATAACACACAAAAAATAAAAAAATAATAAAAGCATAACATTTGCTAGATAAAAAGAGAGCGTGAAAAAATCAGAAGAAAGCAACTGAATTGCATACAAAAAAATTGTTGAAAATTAGTCACTTCATATTATTATACACTTAATAAAAATAAAGAAGAAAAAAACAACAACAACAACATAACAAAATAATAATAATGAGAAGGTATAAATAAACAAAAGAATATTATTATTATTATAATTATTATTATTATGATTACTATTATAATTATATACATACATATAACAAAATCATTACCAACGTACATACAACTATTTGAATTTTGAATGAAATATTTGAATAAAATGCGTTGTTTGAAAAAAAAATATTTGCGATACTTTTTTAATAGGGAGCGTGTGAATAGAATTACGGGGGGGAACTATATACTTAATTTTGTACTTGATTTGAGAAATGTGTAACTGTAGTCGAAAAACTATTTTCGTATTTCTAATCAAACTTCAATTAATGAACCAAATATGTATGTATCATTTTGGTCGACCACTTTTGCCATTTTTTTGCTAGAGATATTAATCCATCAGTATAAATCCTGTATCTCGGCGAAAAACTGCGACAAATAATTTTCACAGGCTTCTCTTGAAGCCAACTTTACTCCATTAAGGGAGTTGCGCATTGACCGAAACAAATGGCAGTCCGATAGTGCAACGTCAGGGCAATATGGTGCATGCATCAAAACTTCCCAGCCAAGCTCCTCCAAGTCATCAAAGATGTGTCTAGCGTTGACCTTATGGAAGACGAGCTGTTTCTGTTGATCAGTACTGGCCGTTTTTTTCGATTGTTTGCTTCAAGCTTCCAAGCTGGGGCAGCTTATAGTGGATGCTTTCTTTTCAATTCCACCAAACACTCAGCATAACCTTTCGAGGCGCCAATTATGGCCTTGCGACTATGCTTGAACCATGATCTTTTTCGCACATTATTGTCGTATTCGATCCTGTTAAAACATCGAGCAACTTTTTACAGCCAGCCTTTTTCTTAGCGATATCATGGCTACTTATGTGACGGTCCGGGTAAATCTTTTCCACAATTTCATCAACTTTCTCACAATAGATAGACCAGAGCGAAGTGGATCTTCCACATCGAAATTTCCAGAACGGAAGCGAGCGAACCATTGTTGTGCTACACGATACAGCATAGTCTCCTAAACTTCAAAAAATTTAATGGTTGGTTAATTGCGTGGCATTCTTTCCTTTTTTATACAAAAATTTCAAAAAGTAGCGAATTTCTTCATTATTTTCACTCATTTTTGAACAGCTGTAACTTTTTGTCGACTTCCTCGAATTTAATTTTTGATTTCATGAAGCTTAAAATCTCGTATTTTCAACACTATATGGAATGGCACAATTTGATTGTAGCACTGGAGTTATACGACTGCAACGACATCAATTTACAAAATACGAAAAGACTATCCTATTTAGATTTCACCGACATTCTTAGTTCTATATATGGAATCCTTAATGGCTTTTGTCACTAGATCGTCCTTTTAAATTAATCTAACCATATACTTCGTAGCTGTTTTCTCAAAAAGTGGTTTCCTTACTTTTTTTTAAATATTTTAACAATTTAAAAAAATGTTTCTAGACGCATTTGTTACGGCTGATCCATGTAGTGGTACTTAATGGCCTTTTTTTGACAGATGACGCATGAATGTATCAAGTTGTCATGTTATTTTTGTTCAGAATTGTTTGGTATTTCATCATGGAAAGACTTACGCCTTAACAACGCTTAAAAATCGTTCAACTTTATTACGAAAATTCACACTCTTTAGGGAAAGTGCTTCACTCGCTTCACTCAACTTACATATAGTCGATATAATCAGCCTACTAAGCGTACTATTCGCAACACCATCACTCATCTTGAGAACCAGCATTCATTACTGGATAATATTCAACTGAATAGACCACGTCCAACACGCAGTAAGGAAAATATAGTAGCCGTAGCTCAGACGCATTGATAAGACCACAGTGACGCGGTTGTGGTAACGGTTGTTGCCAAACCGAAAAAGGCAACAATAATTTACAATAAAATTGAGCGATATTAAGTCTAATTAACTATCAGAGTGTACACGAAGACCGTGGGTACTCGATTCGATACCCTTCGCAGCAACTCGGACTGACGTATGGAACGACTTGGCATACAAAGTACAGCTTATGAAAGAACCAAAGCCGCTCGACCTTCCGCTTCGCGCTTTATGAGCTCTTGAAAAGTTCCAAGAAGATCCAACATTTTCAAACCAAATTTTGTTCAACGAAGGGGTCCATTTCTGGGTTGATAGATATGTAAACAAGCAAAATTTCCGCATTTGAGACGAGGAAAACTCCATAAAAAAAAAACAACGCTTTAGTGTTGTTTGTGGGGCGGCGGAATCATCGGTCCATATTTATTCCAAAATGATGCCAATGAGAACGTTACCGTCAATGGCGACCGTTATCGCGCCGTGATAACCGACTATTTAATGACTGAAATTGAAGCTCGGGATCCCGGCGACATTTTGTTTCAACAAGATGACGCCACTTCCCACACATCGCATCAATCATTGAATTTATTGATAGAACACTTTGGTGAGCAGATAATTTCACGTTTTGGGCCGGTCGATTGGCCACCTAAATCGTGTGATATCACACTGTTGCCTGGGGGATAAGTAAAGTCTAAAGTCTATGCAGACAATTCCGCTTCTATTCATTCGAGCAGTGGAAATGCTCGAACGAGTCATCGAAAGTTGAACTAAATGGATGCATCATCCATGACGTAACCGCGGCCAACATTTGAAAGAGACAATCTTTATAATAAATAAAATTATTTAAACGTATATTTTGCTTACAATATATATAATAAATAAATTAATGTACAATACATAAATTTAATATATTTTAATATATACCAAAAACAATATATGTAATAATATACATAATAATAATAAAAATCATGCATACACATACATTATAAAAAATTATACCATCATAAACAAAAAAAAATTTTAAGGGTTATGTTAGCAAAAAAAAAATTTTCTAATGGAAATCAGTCGTAAGTATTATTATTATTTTTTTTTATTTTCGCAAACATTGCCACATTAAAATATTGAAAGTCCCATACAGTAGCAATTAAATAATTATAAGCAAGTGACATTTACAAGAAAGTTTTTGAAAGTTTCTTAAGCCGCAATTACAAAACGACACACTATGCGTCATCGGAAATGTTAACAAGTACAACCGTACACTAACACGTTTTAATTCACAATAATATGTATCCTTCTTTTCGGCTGCATTAACGAAAATCGAAATAGGTTCTGGGCGATTTTCAGTTAATTGCAATGTTTTTTTCGTATTTCTAGAATTACGAGCAAAAATGTCTTTACAATTATTGAGATTAATTTAAAAAAATACATTCTTTACAACTGAACATTTGAAAGACTCACAAATATCGATAAATTTCCCACAATGGCCGCTGCGAGATAGCGTCACACAGAGTTGCCTACTCTTTAAGAATTTGTACGAAATTTAAATGTGCAATACATGTAACGGTTTGCAGGAAGCCATAAATTATTATTGATTAACTAAATACTTTATTTATAATGTTAAATTTTAAATATTTTGTTATAATTATTCATATCCTGTAATAAACTCTCAATAAAATTATATAAGAATAGAATATTTTAAATTTGTACATACCATGTTATTTGGCAACACTATTAGGCAACAAACGCATAAAATATACCTACTCACAAATTCCCATACTTCTCTTTGCATATGTTTGACGTTTGTTTTTGACGTTTGGTTGATCGCCCATGGAACTCACACATTCTCGCGGTTTAAAATTGTGTGCCTATGAAAGCTTCACCGTAAAATTTTTTATAATAATAAATCAGTAATTCTTATGTTGTAATGCGTGTTTGAATAATTTACTTGGCCGGTACATTATAGTGTTTGTTTATCACATTGAAAATTGTAACAAAGATTAACGGTAATGGCTGAGGAGATGGTGCAAATAAAACAAGAACCGCTAGAGATAATCTACGCTGCGGAAATGGACGATATTGAAGGTGACGCCACTAATCAAAGCAGCAGCAGCAGAAGTAATGAAGGTTCTTTTGATGTTAGCGACAAAAGGGCGTATAGCCTTATAAAAGCTGTTAATACGGGCAATTTCAGTGCTAATGTTACAATTAAAGTTGAACCAGATTTATACGAATATACAAATGCGGAAGCAACAGAATTCGATGATGATATTAACCAACAGAATTCAATGAGTTCAGCAAGCATGGCACAAAATGTGCAAGTAAAGGGTGAGTTTTTGCAGCCAGTCAGTTCGTTTTTAAATTATTACTAATAAAGCAAATTGCTGCTTGATATTCATTAGCTAATTATTTCATCGGTTTTATTTTACTGCACGCATTCAGTTGCGACTGTGTTGCCATGTATCACAATTTGTTGTTCATCAATGAATTTGTATTTAAAGGTTATTATTAAAATTGATAGTTAATAAAAATATTTTATATATTTTTTGTAGAGGAGCCCGTAGATGATTACTTACATATTGCTGAGGATTGCAACATGTCTGAAAACTTACCATACTCTGCCAATGTTACTCCCACGGATGAGGATCAACTAAACCTACTAACAAACGATTTTCAAGTAGTAGACGAACATGAAAATATTATAACTATAACGGCAACTGATTTATCACCAAATAACACAGAGTTGGCCTATATGCCAAAACTTAAACAGAATGGCCCCATGTGTAATCGCAGAACTAAAAAGTATATGTGCAAAATATGCTTAAAACGTTGTTTTGAAGAAATCCATTATAGACAACACATGGAGCAGCATAGAAAGAACCGTTTATATTGTACTAGAAAAGCATGTGACAACTGGTTTTTTACACTAGAAGAATGTGAGAATCATGAACAACTTGTACATGATATAAAACATTTAAAATGCGACGTAAGTGATTATATGCCTAATTTAAAGAAAACATTTACATTAAAAATCATTTCAATAGGTTTGTAATCATAAATTCCAAAACTTCGAACAAATGTGCCAACACAAAGAAACCATGCATAGCAAATTGAAACGTTTTGTTTGTTCTATGTGCCGGGACTGGTTCATAAGTAAGATCGAGCTGCACGAACATTGGCAATCATTACCCGATAGATGTGGACGTATGATCAGCATTCTCAATGAAACGCCAAAGCTGACGAAAAGCATAGAAGAAGTACTTACAACCAACACTTATAAATTTAAAAATGGTAAGTAACCCAAGTAAAGTTAATATACACTGTATTAAATTTGCCGCGAAGTCTGTAACACAAAGAAGGAAATGCATACACATATGCATAGTTATCAGCATCACTAACCGAGTCTCTCTGAGTTTATAAATGTCCGTCTGTCTGTCTGTATATACTCAAACCAGTCTCTCTTTTTTTGAGATATCGATGATGTTCTTTTCTCCACAAGAAACTGGTCATTTTGTCGAAACCGATCGAACTTAATTCCTTTTATAAAAAACTTCTTTATTTGAAAAGATTTGAAATTTGGCATAATACATTATTCAAGGCATCTATAGAATCTCTAAAAAAAAATCAAAATAAATACATATATTTGTATACCTTTTTAAGCTATAAAAATACACCAGTGAAAGGTGTAGCCGAAGTAAACTTTTTTTGTTTTTGTTAAAACTAGATGAGCATTTATTAAAAAAAAAATATTTTGTTTTATGTCAACAGCTACCTCTTACGCACCTGCCGGTTTGAAATTGAGATTGAAGCCAACATTATTCAAAAATACAGATCAGCAATCTAACACAAAAATGCTAGATGATACAGTTGAGATTAAGACAGAACCTGTAGATTACGAAATGATTCTACCTGATTTTCCAGTCAAAGTTAAGAGAGAATCTACAAATAACACTGAAATCAATAAAAGTTCTCTAGCATCAGAAGAACGGGTTGGACCGCCACTCAAATTGCGCATACGTAAGGAATTGCTAACTCCAGCCGCAAGTGAAAGTGAAAATGTAGTATCTACATCGACACAAGAAGTTAAAACAAATCCCTTGAGTCACCTACTGGCACAACGTATTACCTCCAAATTCTCTCTTAAAAGTGTTCCAAAGTACTTTAATTTAGCAAACAAGGCAGGCGAAGAAAAAATAAAAAAACCGGCACACACAACTTCGCCTCAATCGCTACTGAAATCATCGGTAGCATTACAACAAAGAAATACGAATGCGACGCAAACCGCAAAAGTTTCACCGAAGAGTGAACACATGCCAAAAATGTTAAAATTATCGTCGAATTTCAAGATTGTAAAGATGTTACCCAAAGATACGCAACCGACTTTGGTTAAGTTGGGCATTAACAATCCCTTACAGCAGGCAACCACAAAGCGTACATTGCCCAAAGCTAATACGCCGCAAGTATCATTGCTCGCCAAAACTGAAAAGCTCATGCCAATGCCAGAAACGGCACTTAATTGGCAAAAGGATGCCACTAACAATAGGCAATTTGCAATACAACAAGTTGAAGTGCCACCGTTGAATAAAGTGGTTGCCGCCGCTAAGCTAGAATCGGTAACTAAAACAAATACAGAAATAAGTTTAACAGAACTACTAAATGATGTGATAGTGCATAAAAGTGAGCAAAATGCTGAAATGATAGCACAAAATATTGATATAAAAACCGAGAATATTAAAACTGAGTTCGATGAGGATATGATAACGCTGCAATACGATGATGATTTATCGGCAGCCACTTTTAGCGACAGTAGCAGCAATGCAACATCCTTACGTATTTACCGAGAAGATGGAGGTATGTAATAAAA